>NC_072463.1:2060275-2077775 GCF_027596085.1 Anoplopoma fimbria | reverse complement strand
CTAAAATCTGAATATTTTACTGATTTTATTTTGAAAAGATGCGTGGCATTTGATGAGATGGATGAATGTATTGATCAGACGATGTGTCCTCCTCAGAAGGTGGAGAGGAGTCGTCCTCAGAGTCCAGAGGAGCTGGAGGGAGTCCTGGAGGGAGTCCGAGCCATGGAGGCTCTGGTCCAGGCTGCAGACCAGTCTCAGCGTGAGTCCAGAAATAAAACAGTTATAAACCATAAATCATGAAAAGAAAGACTCGAAAGAGACATCTTTTTATAATTTATTTTACAAAAAAATGAAGAGATTTTTAATTTGAGTCTCTATTTCTTTCTCTCTCTCTCTCTCTAGATATATATTTACATATATATATATATATTACGCCACTTATGTAACATTATGACCTCATAAAGTTACATTGTGACCTCATAAAGTTATGGAAGTGAAGGAGAGAATTCAATGGAGCAGTTTCAGGAGCTTCTGAGGGGGAGGGTAACTCCTTTTAGGTGTAGACTTCAGGTTTTACACTCTGTGGACCTTTTACATGTACAGAAATATATATAACACACTAAAGAAGAGGGGAAAAGTGGAAAAGCATAATAGGGCCACTTTAATGTTTTTTACAGAATCTGGTTACTTAAAACGGTTTCTTTGTAGCGACATTCTACATCCAGTTGTTTTTTAAAAACATTTTTATTTGATGAAATGTGACAATTTAAAGCTCAGACTTTGTTATTTTTCCTGACGGAAGCATTCGTTACACATGATTTGTTCAAGGACCGTTGGAAATATGAAATTCGGATGATGGTTTCAGTGTTTGTAGTTTCTGGCTGTGATAAACGGTGTTCTTATTTTATTTATTTATTTTTAATCCGTCCAGGAGAGTTTGTGGTTTCAGAGGGTTTTTAATCTTTGATGTTGTTCACATGAACTTTGAGTCCAGGTTTCATTTCCTGTTCGAGCAACACAGAAAAGAGACGCCATGTTTTGTGGCCCTCAGGTCCTCAGCTGGTGGCCGTCTTGCTGCCGCTCCTCATCTCCTTCCTGCTGGATGAAAACGCTCTAGGCTCCGCCCCCGCGGCGTCCCGGTCGCTCCACGAGGTGGCGCTCAAAGACCTGATGCGTCTCGGCCCGCAGCACTCCGCTGTGTTCAGGTACCAGAGCTCACTCTGTTCCTCTCTGTGGGGTTATACGTCGTTAATTATCAGAATGTAAAGATGTGAGTGTTTTTATGAGCCAACATCAAACTGTTTAATAAGTTAAACAGTTGTTATTTTTTAAAATAAGGGGACGGTGAGTTTTCGGAGGTACAGACGCTGTTCTGCAGATTCTCAGCTAATCTGCTCTGTGGTTCTGTTCAGATCAATATTTGTAAATCATTTTTTTCTCCCTCAGGTCGCTCGTCGCCTCGTCTCCTCACCTGAAGTCTCGTTTGGAAGCCGCCGTCAAAGGGAACCAGGAGAGTCTGAACGCCAAAGCGAGCAGCGCCCACCTCGCCGCCAAGTCCTCGCCCAGCATCACGCTCAAGACCAACTTCCTGTGAGGGCGGATCGCCACGACGACGCCGGGACGGACGCTGTATCGTCCTCTCGGCCGTCTGGACCCCAAACGCACCGTTGCCGCGTTCACTGTGCTCCCTGACCACGATACATGTTGTCGTCATCCCTCTGGATCCTTCAAGTGGTCGACAGCCTTTGTGGTGACTCCTCCCACATCTCCACGCACATCACACGTCACTGAATCGCACGCCATCGCTGTTATTGACCGGCTTATGTCAATAATCACTCCTATCAATCTTGCATAACCGCTCACTTTCACCTGCAGTGAGCTCAACTTTATCTCTTTTATCAGATATGTTTCATGTTTACCTGATAAACATACAGATTCAGTGAGTCACTGACTAGTTAACATGCGCATTAATACTCCACTAATATTGTCAATGGTTTTAACAGAATTCTCTGGACATAAATATTCACTTCATGAGTCTCAATCTGGGTTTGGCAGTTTGTGGCGTCTGTTTTCGCTCACAGCCGTAAAAAGAAAAGTCAGTGAATCAGAACGGCGACAGAGAGGGTTGTTCATCTGAGAGGAGGAAGCTTAGAGTCTAAAGGGCAGTGGGAAGGATTTAGGGGGAATTAAATAACTGTGTTTTCAGCGATGTACTATCACCTGACACTAAGAATTGTTCTCGTTGGCTTAGAATGAGCCCTTCAAATCTACATCCAGAAGGGACAAACTGAACTCTGACTATAAAGAGGGACACTTGTTTTTTTAATGTTACCTGAAGGCACCGTCGTTTTCTGGAGGCTGACAAAGGGAGTGTTGAGTGGTTGCAGTCTGCGACCTCACCACTAGATGGCACTACATCCTCCACACTGCTCCTTTAAGTTATCGAAGGGCGTGGCTGTAGGAGGAACGTTAATCAACGAGCTATTGGAGGAATATTCCTCCTCATCAGCCAGCAGCAAAACCTGAATATGTTGTGCGTGTAAACGTTGAAAGAATTGATCGGCTAAATGTAAAAGTACGACACGAATTTTAAGAAAACAGATTTATGAGTTTAATGAATCGCGACCACATCTCTCATTAATCATTAATGTTCCCTCATTTTCTTTTCATGTGTTTGAATTTTGGTATTTTTGTTTTTACCAAGAGATTTTTGGATTATTTCTTTTTTTGCAGTTTTTTACTCATATTTCACATTTGCAAATGTCTTCATGAAGCACATTTAAAAACATTAGTTGTACCGAAATGCTGTAAAATCTAAATGAAGTAAAAACAGAAGAAACAAGTTAAAAAGACAATAATGTAGAATGTCAACTGTCACTGCGAGTTTTAGGATTTACGTACTGGCAGTGAAGGCAACTACAAACCTGCTGTCAGGTGATCATACTTTAGATTCACATCCCCCCAACTTTCAGAATAAAAGCACTTTGTTTTAACTTTCTGTTTGAGCTGAAATCTGACCTGATGATGTTCTGAGCTAATCGTTGTTCAAATGTCACCAGATTTAGTTTGCAGATCCAGAAACTGAGAGTTAAGAGAAAATCGGCTGAGATGTTTTTATATTGTTCCTAAACTTCTCTGTCATTCAAATACACAGACAGTGAAATGTTTGATCATCAGACGAGACTTAAACCTCACCGTAAAGCACACATGGACAGTATAAACAGTGACAGTGAGCTCGACCAATCACAGGAGAGCATCTCAAAATCAGTGGAGGCTCTCTCTGACACCTTGACTCCACCCGCCTGCCAGCTCAAGTACAATGAAAGGGAGGCTTTTATTTTTTAAAGAACGATCGTCTCTATGTACTTCACTAACAATGAAAAGAGGTCAGAGGTCACGTTGACATGTCGTTTTTGACCCTGATGAATGAAATGTCAATAACAGAAGAGCGTTTTTATTCTTTGAGTAAATTAATCGCGTGAAACGTATGGTGGCCTGTAAGGAACAACTGAGTCATCAGCACTTTAGTTTAACAACATGACGAGGTCATGATATCATGTTTTATCATTTGTTATCAGTGTGAAGAAGAATGTGAGTTAGTTTGGTTTTAAAGGGCTTTTATTGTGAATGTAAAAGATTAAAACATTTCTGACAGGATTTCCTTAAAGCTGTCACAATAAAATACTAAAGATTCACCTGCAATAAGTTTATTAACCAGGAGAGCTCACCTGAGCGACCGCTCTGTGAACTGTACAGGTGTGACTTGAATGAGTTAACATGTTGGTTTCCAACGGCAGCGAGTTAATAAAACATGTTTTTCTTCTAATTCAGTTTCCTGTTTTTTATTATTTGTAAACAACACTGATGATGAAGGTTTGTGTGTAACTGAACAGATCTGAGATATGTGAGCATGAAAGCTGAGGTTGTCCGGAGCACACAGCTTCCTTCAAAACCCCTCACCACCCAGCCCCACCTTCACCACCATCCAGGTACAGCATCAGCTCTCCAGGCTTCAGATGAGTAAAGCCAGTGGACCTGATGACATCAGCCCTAGGTTACTCAAAGTGTGTGCTGGACAGCTGGCAGCTCCTCTCAGGCTCCTCTTCAATCTCTCCCTGAGGTTGAAGAAGGTGCCCACGATCTGGAAGACGTCATGCATCGTCCCAGCGGTCTTAATGACTACATTACATTACATTACAGTCATTTAGCAGACGCTTTTATCCAAAGCGACTTACAGGAAGTGTATTCAACATAGGTATTCAAGAGAACTACTAGTCACCAGAAGTCATAAGTGCATCTCCTTTCTTAAACAAGCATCTTAAAGCATAAGCCAGAGCAAAAGTATAGTGCAGAGGCGAGTTACTACGAAAACAATAATTGCAACAGACTAATCCGAATATAGTAAGTGCTACAAACTACTACGAATAGGATAAGTGCAGTAAACAAATACAAATTCAATAAGTGCAGCGAACTGATACAAATACAGTAAGTGCAACAACTAATACGAGTGCAATAAGTGCTACGAGGAAGGCTCAGGGTAGTACTTCTTGAAGAGGTGAGTTTTCAGCCTGCGCCTAAAGATGGGCAGCGACTCTGCTGTCCTGACGTCGGTGGGGAGTTCATTCCACCACTGAGGGGCCAGGACAGAAAAAAGCTGTCACGCATCGTCCCAGCGGTCTTAATGACTACAGACCTGTGGCCCTGACATCACACGTCATGAAGACCCTGGAGAGACTGGTTCTGCGGCACCTGAGGACCCAGCTTACAGCTTTCCTGGACCCACTACAGTTCGCCTATCTGCCCTCTACAGGAAAGGACAGAGCAGGCTGTTCTTCCTGAGGAGGCTGAGGTCCTTCAATGTGTGCAATAAACTGCTCAAGGCATTCTACCAGTCTGTGGTAGCCAGCGCCCTCTTCTTCTTCTACCAGTCTGTGGTAGCCAGCGCCTCTTCTTCTCTTCTTCTACCAGTCTGTGGACGGAGCTTCAGACGCTCATTTGTGCCCACTGCCATCAGACTGTACAACAACAGCGGAGACCACAGTCTGTCATCATGCTGACCAGCCCCCCCCATGTGGATATACTGTACATTATTGTTTTTATTTTTATTTTTATTCTATGTTATTTTTATTGTATAATATGTATAAAATGTTGTATTTATTATCTGTTTCTATAGTTGAGCTGCTGCAACAGCCGAATTTCCCCCATGGGGATCAATAAAGGAATATAATAATTAAAGAGCAGCTGTAACCACGCCCACCTGTGATGTCACTGGATCCAGGAGTCCACCTGTACATCACTGCAGCCCGGTCATAAATTAAACCACATAAAGGTAAGAAAGGACCAGATTATTAGGGGATGTTAAGTTGCTCTTTAAGGTTTATTTATTTATCATTTATTTCGACAAAAATGATCTTAAAATAAATTTCCCGATATGTATGAGTTTTATTTACCTTATAAAAAATCTAATACATTTTACTTTAGAGTTCACCAATGCATCATTTGATTTTAAGAGTGCATTTCATGTGGTAACAAGTCATTAACCATGAGGTCAATGCAGTGGAGTGAGGAGCCCTCTATTTATCTATATTTTCAGTTCAATTCATTTCAAGTTTATTTAGTAGAGCCCAGAATCACAAATTTGCCTCAGAGGGCTTCACAGTCTGTACAACAAACGACATCCTCGCTCCACAGACCCTCACATGACATAAATGATTCATATAATAAGAGTAGTGAGCAGATTAATGATGGAAAAAATAAGACGACTAATAATAACAGCAACTTCTTGTGAAATGAGACATCATCTGCTTCTTAGAACCGCAGTTAAATTATCAGTAAAACTAAAGACGGTAAAGGTCCTCCTCTTCCTGTACGCAGATATACACTGAGGACAGCACATGAGACCATCAGAGCAGAGAGAGACAGAGAGAGAGACAGACGGGCAGAGAGACAGACAGAGAGACAGACAGAGAGACAGAGAGACAGAGAGACAGACAGAGAGACAGACAGAGAGACAGAGAGACAGACGGGCAGAGAGACGGTCTACCTGGACGTCATGGATCACCTGTTGATGTTGTTGCTGTTGCTGTGGAGCTCAGGTAGGACTCTGCTTTAGAGATGATGTGCTTCATTTAAATATTACTGTTGACTCTTTAAATCAGAGAACACACACACTCACACACACACACACACACACACACACACACGCTCACACACGCTCACACACGCTCACACACACACACGCTCACACACACACACAAACACACACACACTCACACACACTGGCACACACACATACACACTCACACACTCACACACACACACACTCGCCTCACACACACACACACATACACACACACACACACACACACTCACACACACACACACACACACACACACACACTCACACACTCACACACTCGCACACACACTCGCGCACACACACACACACACACTCACACACACACACACACACACACAGACACATACACACACACACACAGACACACGTACAAAAATATATATAACACTCTAAAGGAAAGGGACACACAGGTTAGGTCCTCTAATGCATCAATAATTATAATATAATACAATAATGTTATTCTGATGTGGTCCATTGTGCATAATGAGTACTTTTACTGTAACAGAGTATTTACACTGTCCTATTAGTACTTCTACTGAAGTAAAATATGTGAGTACTTCTTCAGTCTCTGCTCTCACAGGAGAAACTTTATAAAGTGCAACAACAGACTCAGTTTTAATCAGAAGTTCACTAAATCATCAGAACTAATAACAAGAAACTATTCAGTGAAGAAGAAACAAACAAACTGTGACACATGCATGTAGTATGGATCACCATAGCAACACAGGAAGGCAGCTTGATGTGCTCAGAGAGATATTGATCTGTTGATTGACGGTCAGATGAACCAGTCAGTTTGTGTACAAGCCTCACTTAAACCGTGGGAGGGACTGAAAGAGTTAATGCAGCTAAAAACAACACAAACAGAGTCACAGCTCCAGATTCATTCTAAAATGAAAAGCATGGATTAAAGACGAGCCTGCAGAGCAACACAATATGAGTTGATGTGAATAAAGAAAGCAGCTGAAAACATCCTGCAGCTTTATGAAGGACTTATTAAAGTAAAGAACACAGAAACACGATGCCAGTGAACTGAGTGAGACACAGTCAGTTACAGAGAGAACCCAGACAGGAACACACACACTGCAGTAGTAGTAGTAGTAGTACTAAGTAGCTGTAACTGTGGATGTTAACACATCTATCAGAAATAATTAAGAACACACTGACAGCATCAATCTGATAGGAACACCTCAGCCTGTCCTGGTTGTCAGGGAAACAGTCCTCTAATCTGTCATCAGTCAGCAGCTTTTTGTGAAATAAGACATTATCTGCTTCTCAGAACCGCAGTTATATTATCTGTAAAACTAAAGACAACTTTCAGTAAAGGTCCTCCTCTTCCTGTACGCAGATATACACTGAGGACAGCACATGAGACCATCAGAGCAGAGAGAGAGAGAAGACAGAGAGACAGAGAGAGAGACAGAGAGACAGAGAGACAGACAGAGAGACAGAGAGACAGACAGAGAGACAGAGAGACAGGCAGAGTGAGAGACAGAGAGAGAGAGAGAGAGAGACACTGCTCACCAGTATGGATTCCGTAAAAAACATTCAACAGAGCATGCATTACTCGAGCTAACTAACTTAATTTCATCCGCCATTGATACTAGTAAGTTTGCCATTGGGATCTTTTTAGACTTAAGCAAAGCATTCGATACCGTTAACCACAGTATTCTGATTTCCAAATTAAATAGATATGGAGTGGAGAATATTGCCCTGAACTGGTTTAAAAATTATTTGTCTAACAGACAACAATATGTGTCGCTTAATGGCTATTCTTCTACCAAGTCAAGAATCATACATGGGGTGCCACAGGGTTCAATACTTGGCCCTTTATTATTTTTGATTTATATAAACGATTTAGCCATGTCTTGTAAACATCTTTTTCCTGTATTATTTGCTGATGACACTAATCTCATAGCAACTCATAATGACTTTAATTATTTGATTAACTGTGTAAATGATGAATTATTATCAATTGCCAAATGGTTTCAAATGAATAAATTAACACTTAACGTGAAGAAATGTAACTTTGTGATCTTTTGCAACATAAACAAGTCTTACTCCAAAGAACAAATTAAAGTTTTCATTAATGGATCAGAAATTATGCAAGTAAAAGCTTCCAAATTTTTGGGAATCTTAGTTGATGAAAGACTTAACTGGTCAAATCATATAGACTTGGTTTGCAAAAGATCCACGAAGATGATGGGCATATTAAGAAAAGTGTGTCCTCTAATTCATCCTTCTGCTCATTTAACGTTATATTATAGCTTTTTGTTTCCTTATTTGAACTACTGTAATCTGGTCTGGGCGGCCTCATATCCCAACCATCTCAAAAAATTATGCATCATTCAGAAGCGATTCTTAAGATTCATCTCACATTCAAACAGATATGCTCAGCACCACTTTTCATGAATTATTCTATTTTGCCAATTCACAAATTAAATATCTATCAGATATGTTTATTCATTCACAAGTTTATTTACAGAAACCAAGATCTCCCTGAAAGCTTTCAGTCTTTGTTTACTCACTCATTTAACGTACATTCACATCGCACTAGACACAGCAATAATAACAACCTAGCTTTACCCTTTTCCCGCACATCACATCATCAATTTAGTATGTCGTATAGAGGCCCTGCATTATGGAATGTACTACCTCCCTTATTAAGATCCTTATCATCCTACTCACTCTTCAAAAAGCAGCTTAAAAAACATCTTATCTTTTCATGAATCATCTTATTATTTTTTTGATTTATTTATGTACTTTGTCTCCTTATTTTCTAAAGTTTATTTGTTAGCCTTATAAATATTATTTGTCTGTGATTATTGACAGGGGTGGAACTCTTGTACAAGCCCACTGGGCTTCGTTCCCTCCTTGCACCATTATTGTAATGTGTGCTAAATAAATAAACTAAACTAAACTAAACTAAAGACAGAGAGACAGACAGAGAGACAGACAGAGAGACAGACGGGCACTCTCCCACAGTCCAAAGACATGCAGGTTAGGTTAATTGATGACTCTGAAATTGCCCATAGGTGTGAATGTGAGCGTGAGTGGTTGTCTGTCTCTATATGTCTGCCCTGTGATAGGCTGGCGACCTGTCCAGGGTGTACCCTGCCTTCGCCCATTGACAGCTGGGATCGGCTCCAGCACCCCCGCGACCCTTAACTGGATAAGCGGTTACGGAAGATGGATGGATGGATGGACTTATTGTATTTATTAATTTTCTCTCTCTCTCTTTCATCTTCTATCATCTCTACAGACTCTGTTGGGCTGGTGGATGGGACTAGTCTGTGCTCAGGCAGACTGGAGGTGAAGTCGACCCACTCTAACCAGTTCAACCAGTGGTGGTCCTCAGTGTGTGAAGATGACTTTGACCAGGAGTTTGCTGTTGGAAAAACACCTGTCTGTCTGTCTGTCTGTCTGTCTGTCTGTCTGTCTGTCTGTTAGGATGCAGAGGTGGTCTGTAGGGAGCTTGGCTGTGGGGCTCCTTCAGTCCTCCAGGGGGCGCTCTATGGAGAAGTGGAGGCTCCAATGTGGACCAAAGAGTTCCAGTGTGGAGGCCAAGAGTCTGCTCTCCTGGACTGTAGAAGCTCAGGCTCAGATAGAAACACCTGCTCACCTGGCAAAGCTGTTGGACTCACCTGCTCAGGTAGAAGAGGAGCTGCAGCTTTGATCTGGTTCATTTCTGTTCTACTGAAACTCACTTTGTTCTTTTACTGACGACTCTCTTGTTTCTGTTCAGAGTCTGTCAGGTTGGTGGGAGGAGACAGTCGCTGTGCAGGAACACTGGAGGTGAAACATCAAGGAGACTGGAAACCAGTATATGGCTCTGACTGGAACCTGAAGAAAGCATCTGTTGCCTGTAGAGATCTGGACTGTGGCTCTGCTGTTTCTGTAGAACAGAGAGAGGAGTCCTCACAGAGATCTGTGTGGAGGATCAACTCTGACTGTGTTTATTCTGGATCTACTCTGAGGGAGTGTTGTTTCATGTCATGGTTCTCTTCCTCCATCCTGGATCTCACCTGCTCAGGTAAGCCCATCAGTGACATCATCTATGACATCATCTCTGACAGCACTGTTTCCAGTATGTTCCTTCCTCAGTGGTTTTCCGTTGGACTGAACTGTTAAGTTATCCAGGACAACGACATCCTAAAGTTCAGAGAGGTGGGCTTGTTTCTGGAAGCTTCAAACCCTCCATAGACTGCTGAGCTTCACCTGGCAGGACACACCTGTCTGTCTGTCTGTCTGTCTGTCTGTCTGTGACATCACGTCCTTTTCAGGGTCCATCTTGTTTAACGGAGGGGAAATGTGAACTTTCATCTTCTCTCTGTGTTTACAGACCTGCTTCTTCAACCAAACATCTCTGTGTCCTCCTCCACTGACGGGGTCTCCGAGGCCCAGCAGCAGGGGGCTCAGGTGCTCAGGGGCTCCACCTTCACCATCTGTTGCTCCATCCAGCCACAGTACCCAGGAGGCTCCTTCCAGCTCACCTTCACCTCCTCCAACTCAGCACACAACTACACCCAGCCAGCTGTCAATCACTCTGCCCACTTCCTGTTTCCTGCTGCAGAGCCCGCCCACCAAGGAAGCTACAGCTGTGTTTATCACCTCTATGTTTTTCTCATGACCTCTCCTTTTGAGAGCCGTCTGCTCTCTCTCACTGTCCCAGGTAAGCTGACTGTTTACATGCAGGTTTGGAGAAGATGATTGGTCCAATCTGACTGAAAATGATCAGCTGACAACAGAGTCCATGCATGTTGTTGTTTCTGGAATGACACTGTGTCATTGTGTTACAAATGTCATATAGTAACCAAACCTGAACCAAGTCTATAAACGGCAACATGAAAGAATAAACTGTAGGACGGAGCATGTTTGGTTACCAGGATAACTCTGGTTCTCTGAGAACTGAGGGAGGCGTTTCACTGAGAAGCACCTTCTGACTCCACCAATCACAGAAGCTCCACATCCACCACATCGCTCATTAAACCACTTAGCCGCTAACTATCTCCGATACCTCACTCAGAGAACCAGGGTTATCCTGGTAACCAAACGTTGAGACAGTAGTTGGGTTGTTCCTGCTCATGATAGCCACTATGCTTTCAATTGATTCTAAACTAAGCCCCGCCCCTCTAACACTGGCTGGCCAATCACAGCGTAGCATGGTCCAGCTCTGTTCAGGAGCTCTGGTTATGAAAACAGGACGTAGGTGATGACATCACTGTAACATGAAACCAAAACTAACCAGATCAAATGAAACAAAGTCACAAAAACACAAACCTTCATTCTGACTGACTCTGAAACTGAACATTTGCAGCTGAAGACTTTAAACTCTGTATGAAGTCAATGCTTCTTGTGTTAAAGCTGCATTTCTCTACTGTCCATCAGGGGGCGACTCCTCTGGTTGTATAGAAGTCTATGAGAAAATGACTCTACTTCTCTCTTGATTTATTAACGCAGTAAACATTGTAAACATGAAGAGTAATAGTTTCAGTGGTTCTAGATTCCAGCTTCAATGGAGCTGTTGGACTCATGATGTTGTGTGATGTGATGACTGTCCATGTGTTTGATCAGATCCAACACCTCTTATCATCAAAGCGGTCGTCCTGACGCTGATTCTGCTGTTGGTGAGCGCTGCTCTCTACTTCTACTGTAAGGTACTGACACACGTCTGTTGTTTAGACCAGCGGCTGGAATGAAGCTCTCATCTGTGTTTAGTGAACTGAACACAGGACTGTGCTGTCATGTCTCTACAGGCCACCAGGGGGCAGAGGCTGGGCAGACAGGAGAACATTGAGCTGGATGACTTTAACCTGGGTGTTCCTGCAGATGAAGAAGAAGGAGCTCAGGGAGCAGAGTAGCTCCTCCAAGGAGCTCATCTCACATCCAGATGGATTTCTAACACACAGCCACCATCAGCTCACTTTATACGCATGTTCCCTTTAAACAAGAAGGAATATTATATTACATTATTACAGCCTGGCTTTCTTACTCTCTTCTGACTTCCTGTCTGTGGCCTTCAGCTCAAAGCCCATTGGTTCCTGCTGAAGACGTGAATCTTTAAAAACACCTCCGATATAAAGGTTCATTTAGAACTCGTCTTGAGAGCAGGTTTACCAGAGTCCAGGCAGCCGCGTCTTAGAAACCAAAGACTACCAGGAACAATGTTAATGTTATATATTAAGTATAAACAACGTTTAACATTGACATACATCTTCTACATTCTGTGTTACAATTCTCAATGTTCAAATCACATTTAGTGACATTTGAGCAGTTGAATCCTGAGATAAAATCTGATGGTGTTTAAAAATAAATAATTAACTTCATGACTTCTCTTTAGCGCTCCCTTTTGGTTCACATGGCTCATTTATTGTACTGAGCAAGCTTTTGTCATCAGGACTACATTTAGATAAAGATCATCTTAATAATAGAAATATGAACAACGTTGCATCCCGCTGAGATCGGCCCCGAACACATCATTTATTTGGGATTAAGAAATGATTGTTGTACATCTTGATTTTGCTTATTTTTGGTATTAAGGATTTTACAATTTGTTTTTTATAGTTAAGGCTTTTCTTATTTCATAACAATGTTGTAAGTAAGGATTTTGCTTATTTGTTATAATTAAGGATTTTGCTTAAGAACATTGTAATTATTGATTTTGCTTGTTTATATAAATAAGGATTTTTGATCATTTTCTAAGAATGCAATATTAAGGCTTTTACTTAAGTCATAAGCATATTTCCTATTTTTGTAATTAAGGATTTTACTTATTTTTTATAATTAAGGGTTTTACTTATTTCATAAGATTTTTTTACTTTGTACTTCAGAAATTTACTTAATTTTGTAATACATTTTCCAGTTTTGTTTATTTCATAACAATTATATAATGTAGGATTTTGCATAAATCACAAGCCTCTACTTTTTATTGTTAATTTTAATTAAAGAAAAACACAAATGCTATTTTTTATTAGAAATGATTCTACTTCATAAATTGACTTGCTTGGGTTTTTTTTAATAATTTGAGGGTTTTACGATTATCATAAGCTTTTTGTTTTATTTCATAATTAAAGAGAATTATTTCATTAGAATTTTGTTGAATTTTGTATTGCATCGATAAATTGAGTACTAGTACGACTTTAACAAAGTACTTTAAGGGTTGTTGAACTTGGGTCCAGTCGGATCATTTTGGACGTGGAAAAGAGCACATCATGTGACCATTTAACAACCAGAACCAAAGCTGAGCGTCATTAGAAGGAGAACTTTAAACTCACATGAACAGATCTGTGTTCAAATGTCACCCACACACGGAGAGATGAAATGAAGAAGATCACTTTGATAAATGTATCTCTACCATCTACTATGTTCAAAGAAACCTAAACCAGTTTAATAAACTATGAAACTCTGTGAATGAGCTGAATTTAACAGACAGTTTTCTGGTAATAATCAGATTGTAAGTCATAACCAAGGCCTGGAAGTTTTCTTCTTTGGCAAATGCAAAGAGATTTTATTTCCTGCTTATCAAGATAAGATAATCCTTTATTAGTCCCGCAGCGGGGAAATTTGCAGGCTTACAGCAGCATAGGGTAAAGTGCACACAAGCGACATAGTGAAAGAAAGACAAGGTAACAATATAAAATGAAAATAAAAAAACAAGTATTATAAATAAGCAATAAGAAACAGTAGAAAAACAACAATAACTGAAATATTATATTTACAGACAGAAAAAACTATTTTAACTATTATTGCACAGGTTTTTAGTGTCATGTTTTTATTGTCATGTGTCATGTGGTCTGAAAAGAATCTGGGAGCAGAGTTGGTTGTGCAGCCTGACAGCAGCATGTGAAGGTTAAGGACCATCATCATTAGGGGCCTCTCTGGGCCCCCTCCATCCTCTCCTTCACATGTGGTCACTGGGAGCAGGCTGGTTGTGCAGCCTGACAGCAGCCGGTGGTGAAGGCCGGTGGCTGAAGGAGCTGCACAGAGCTGCCAGGGTGTCCTGCATGGGGTGAGAGGTGTTGTTCATCAGGGATGACAGCTTGGCCATCACCCTCCTGTCTCCCACCACCTCCACCGTATCCAGTGGACACCCCAGCACACTGCTGGCCTTCCTGACAAGCTTGTTCAGTCTCTTCTTGTCGGCTGCTGAGATGCTGCTGCTCCAGCAGACCACTGCATAAAAGATGGCTGATGCCACCACAGAGTTGAAAAAGGTCCTCAGGAGGTCTCCCTGCACTCCAAAGGACCTCAGTCTCCTCAGCAGATACAGTCTGCTCTGACCCTTTTTATAAAGTGCATTTGTGTGATTAGTTCAGTACAGTTTATTGTTCAAGTGAACACCCAGGTACTTATAAGATTGCACAATCTCAATGTCCTGTCCCTGGATGTTCACTGGTTCCGGAGGACAGTGTTTACCCTGGCGGAAGTCCACCACCAGCTCTTTGGTTTTACCAGAGTTGATCTGGAGGCGGTTCCGCCGGCACCATCCTGTGAAGTCCTGGTTCAGTTCTCTGTATTCCCTCTCATCACCGGCGGAGATGAGGCCGACGACTGCAGAGTCGTCAGAGAACTTTTGCAGGTGGCAGGTAGCAGAGTTGTATGTGAAGTCCGATGTGTATATGGAGAAGAGGAATGGAGCCAGAACGGTTCCTTGTGGGGCCCCCGTTCTGCACATATGAATGTGACTTTAATAGAGAAATTATCTTCCATATCGGGTGAGTTTCATTCCAACCTGGAATGGATTAGACACATGGTTCTATGTGGAGCATAAAAACCGAATGCTGCTTCCACAGGTTCAGTTTGGACTTTGGGGTCAGAAAGCGAACCTGAACCAGATCCTCATCAAAGTGGTCCATCGTTTACATTACTCCAAAACAGATGAAATAAATGTTTTATCATCTTTCTGAGTTAGATGTAGAGTCTGAGTGGACAAACACACTCAACTCTGTCTAGTTCATTAACAGAAGGAAACTTTCAATGATTCTCTTTCATTTATAACAGAAAGATGGAGGTGGATTATGAGGATGATGCTCTGTTACATGTTTGAAATGTACAGAAAACTGGTGGAAGTTTAGAACAGAAAGAAACGTCGTGGACTAGAGAGAATATTAAAATGAATCATTAATATTATGGTTAGTTGCAGCTGTAAAGTCTCCTCTGAAAGACTCTGCTGATTGTGAAACATGTAATGGGAAACAAAGAGCACACTGATAGAAAGCATTCATCTGATAGGAAATTGAAGATTATCAGTTTTGCAGGAAGCAGTTCAGAGAGGTTAACTAGAGGCAAAGGCATTGAAAAAGAGACTCAAAACAACCACAAAAAGTTCGAACAACCCCAGAAAGAATTATTATTATTATTATTATTATTATTATTATTATTATTATTATTATTATTATTATTATTATTATTATTATAACATTAATAATAATAGCAGCACTGGATATTATAGAATAATATTGATAATAAAAGCAATAAGGGTAACAGCAGTGTGACTAATAGTAATGATAATTATAATAATAATACTTTTAGCAGCAGATAAAAGGTGGAAGCTCTCACAACACAGAAATACTTAAGTCAATGAATTTAAAGAATACAAACAACAGCTCCTGACTATTTAAAATATAATGATAGAAAATGAAGAGATATTATTTGTATATGTTTGTGAGGGAAAGCCCTTGTAGAGATATTTCACAGTGTTCTTGTTTTTCTTGGTTGTGAAACCCTTTTTGAAACTTTATCTTTGAAGAACAAACACGTCACAGCGCCCCCTGACGTCAGCTGCGTCACCTCAGGATGCTGCCTTCAGGGACTGTCGGAAAACCACAAACTAATCAGGGTGAAGCTTGATCAAGTATTTTTAGTGTGACCCAAATAAAAGGGAGTCTGTTTCTAAATGTATCACACTCTATTATTGTGGCATACCAATATGAATAATGATCAATAATGACATGTTTTTGTCCATCATTTTTATTTTGTAGACTTGTTTTATTGAAAAAAATAATTATGATCAATTTATATTGCAGTTGCAGGTTGTTATGTACATAAACATTTCAATTTGTGCATTCAATTTTGTTTTAAAAGAAAGTTAAACTTCACATAATCGCCCACCTAATGTATTTAAAAAAAGGGTAATTGCAAACATAATAAGGACATATCAACTAAAACATATATTGAAATAAAACAGTGATAATGACATATATGACATATAAGTGATGGTAAATCTAACCTATAATAAAATAAAACATTAAATAAAAATAAAGTACATGACTAAATTCACACACATCTAAATACATATGGAAAATATTTAACATTTTTATATGAAATAATCGATAAAATTAAAATAAAATAGAAATGTAAAGGGAAAAACGGACATAAACAAACGCACACACATACATATTAATATACACATCCAGAGAGAAGACAGTGTAAACACAGCATCAAATTCATTTTCTCCATTCTTGTTGAACAGTAAAATCTTTCCTACTTGATATTGTAATTTATTTTTCCCACACAGAAGAGCACAAACTAACAAACTAAACAAAATAATAAAAGACCTCAAAACAATTTAGAAGTAGAATGTTACTAAATACATTTAGTACTGTACTTCAGTACATTATTCACATACTTTACTTCATTATTTCCATTTGATGCTTTACTCCACTACATCTCAGAGGTACATATTGTACTTTTTACTGTACTACATCTCAGAGGTACATATTGTACTTTTCACTGTACTACATCTCAGATATAAATATTGTACTTTTTACTTTGTCCTTTTATTACATCTCAGACATAAATATTGTACTTTATACTCCACTACATCTCATACATAAATATTGTACTTTTTACTCCACTACATCTCAGATATAAATATTGTACTTTTTACTCCACTACATCTCAGATATAAATATTATACTTTTCATCTCATATATAAATACTTATTTTTAAACGACTCAGTACCTATACTTCCAATACTTTCAACATTGTCAATACTTTTATTTGGTGCAAACAAACTACATCTCATACATAAATATTCTGTTTTATACTCCACTACATCTCAGATATAAATATTGTACTTTTTACTCCACTACATCTCATATATAAATATTCTATTTTATACTCCACTAAATCTCATACATAAATATTCTACTTTATACTCCACTAAATCTCATATATAAATATTCTATTTTATACTCCACTAAATCTCATATATAAATATTATACTTTATACTCCACTAAATCTCATATATAAATATTCTATTTTATACATAAATATTCTATTTTATACATAAATATTATACTTTATACTCCACTAAATCTCAGATATAAATATTGTACTATATATATATAATATATATAATAACACTTATTTGTAAACTTCCAATACTTTTATTTGATGCAAACAAACTACATCTCAGATAT
>NC_072463.1:1975275-2055275 GCF_027596085.1 Anoplopoma fimbria | reverse complement strand
TCTGAACAAAAGACCCAAAACCAAAGAAACATAATTTACCCTGATAATACACAGTAAAGGAGTTGGAACCAGAACATTTTTACCATACAAATTAAATGTTTGAATATCTATTAATGTTGTAAAAATTATAAATTACAACATTCGTAATCAATTTGTCACCAAACCACGGAACCCTTTTGAGTACCTACAGCTAATCAGCCACATATTTCACTCCCAACATCAAATTGTGGATTATGGAGCTGAAACGAGAAAGGTATTGACGGAAAATAATCAAAGTTTTACATTTTAGGCTTATTATTTTGTCAACTGAAAATCTTTTTTTGTGATACTTGAGCTTCACTTCCAAAATTAACAAAGGTCTTTGAAGTAGGTAGTCTAGTTTTCTACTATGGTTCTAACGCAAACAGCTGGATAAGAGAGACTTAAAATAAAATACAGTATTAAACACATGACGGTTAAGAATAGGTGATATTGAATCAGAATAAAAGGAAAAATCTGAGCTAGAATTATGTGAAACGCTGGTTTTTCTAAGCTCAAACTCAGTGATTTTAGAAAAGCACCAGGAGCAGAGTTAGTGAATAGTGAAAATGATACCCGGTTGGTTCTTCTTTTTCTATCTTTAGCGTGACTTATGCAGAGTCATCTGCCCCGAGAATCAGTGCAGATTGTTCCCTTCATCAGTGAAGACAAAAGCCAGACGTTAGTGGTTTATTTGTGCAGTGGGAGAGTTTTCACTCTGATCTCGGGTGAGAGGGGGACCAGGTTTCCCCTCTCTTGGTGTGGATGTTGATTGTGATTGAATCGGTCTGTCTCAGTGAAATGACGGCCTTTTGTTCTGTAAAGAGCTGAAGAGAAAACTCACTAAGACCTCCCTGTTCATCTCTTGGACTTCCTTGAAAAATGAACCTGAAAACTTTTGATCCAATAGCTCTTCTCAAAAATACTTTATGAATTTTCAAGTTTTGGAAGTTTGTATTCTAAGTTGTTTTTATCTGGATTAGGTTGAAATTAGGACTCAACATTCAGGAAACCCTCAAGATCATTTGCAATATGAATTCAGTGTAAATAGTAATTGCTGATTTTTTCTTTTTTTTTTAACAATAATCAAGTTATTAAAAATAATCATTTTCCTGAAACGAAAAACTTTTTGATTTTCAAAAATGGACATCTGCACACATTCTGTTGTTATAGATCATACCTGGAAGTGATTGGGTAAGAGTGCCACATATGTTGCTAAATATAGCTTTAAGATATTTTGATTTTATATTTCCCCTGAAGGATCGCTTTCATTTCTTTGATACATTTCATTTCTTGAGGTTTATTGTTAATAGTCATCTTTAGTGGTGTAACGGACCGTTGTCCATCAATGATCCGTACCGACCCCCCTCACGGTTCTGCACGCATGTGAACCTCAGATTAATTCCACAGTTGAACGTCAACCATCACAGTGTTAATAAAGTTTTATTGACGATCGTTATCCTCCAATATTCAGTAAAATATGAGATCAGGACTTCATTTATGCTTTTCTAGTCTCTGATCTCTGATAATGTTACAATGTAAACAACCAATCTGATCAACAGGAGAGCTAGTAACGTTAGCAGCACCGCTAACGGCTAACAGCAGGAGAGCTAGTAACGTTAGCAGCACCGCTAATGGCTAACAGCAGGAGAGCTAGTAACGTTAGCAGCACCGCTAACGGCTAACAAGCGGAGGTTCAGTTCATTATGATGCGTTCAGGCTCTGTTCAGTAAAAATTAGTATTGGTTGAAAGTAAATTATAACGTTATCATGATGTGTTCACATGTAATCTGTAAAATGTAGTGTTGGTGATAAACTAGAATAAATCCAGTAGTTTGAAGGAGATGTTTTCACATTAATATAAAATAGATATTAGAGATGAATTATGATGTTTAACTTCCTAACACTAGCTCTAAGATTATAAAATATCATTAAAACTACTAATGACAAGATTTGTTTTAATGCATAAAAATATTTTTTTTATTTACTTGTCATTTAAATTGTTTAAAGAAAATACTATAAATTACTTTAACAAAGTAAGAGTTTAACTTTTAGTATTTTTAATGGTTTACTGACTTCAGAGCGTTGAAATAATTTTGGGACGGTGACAAAAAATAAGGAGAAGGTCAGGACGCTCTCTGGCAAGTTGTGATGATTAATCTGTTGATAAGAGGATCTGTCCCGCACAGCCTGTTTCCATCCATCCTGAACAGACAGACAGACAGACAGACAGACAGGCCGCCTGGCTTCAAATTAGGCCCTAATCAACTTAGCCAGGACCCATCAGACTCCCAGCATGCCGCGCTGCAGTGCTTTGCTCCAGAACAGAGCCGCTAGCCTGCTGCTGTGCTCCAGATATTACAGGTGACCTCAGTGACCTCATCTCCACCTGGTTAATATGTGTAGGGCTGCAGTGAGGAGAAATGAGTCCTGCAACGTCTGCTAAATGACTGTAATGTAATGTAATGTAATGATAATTGCCATCAAAAGTCATTTTTTAAAGCAAAAGGTGCCAAATATTTGATGTTTCAGGTCTGAAAATGTTGAGTTTGACTTCAATTGAATTTGACATGTTTGGTCGCGGTGGTTTGTGGTCTGACAAAAAGAAAAAAGCTCAACAGCCTTTTTTCTGGAGCTTTCAACCGCACCTGAAGACTCTGGGATGCAGCTAAAAGCTGACCTAGAATTATTATTATTATTGTCATTATTTTAATAACTGCCTTTAACTTTTGGCTGACAAATGTGTCTCTAATTAAAAACGATCCCTCAGTTTGTTTTTTTAAGGTAACATTAACTTAATATGAAAAAGCCAAACGTTGTCACGGAGACGCCATTACGCTGCTCCGAGCATCGTCACATGTTTGTATCACACAGACGATGTTTAGATTCAGGATCCTCGTTTTGAGCTCCCAGAATCCTCCTGACCCAGCATTTACAGATCTGACCTGGTTCTTATTAGTCTGCATGAATCCAGGACTTTGCTTCTTCTCTGAACGAGTGCAGAAATGTTAACCACAGAGATCTCAGACATCGTTCATTCAGGCCACTAGTTTTATTGATTTTCTTTTTCTCTGAGGCTGAGTAGAGAAAAGCATCATATTTAGATCTTTAGTGTTTTGTTATCGGGTCAGATCGGGAGGATTTCATGGTTTGGTTCCCTGTTTTCGTTCTACAGAGAACCGGTCTGGTTTAACCTTCGCTAAAAGCTCTTTTTACTTCATAATGCTTCCTCTGACGGTCAGCTGATCACCAGCTTTTCTTATCAAAGTGCTTCTCATTTGCATTTCGGCTGGTTTTCAGTCGACTGTTCTCTGAACGGCTCCCCCGCCTGTCAGAACAAACACAGGGTGTGAAAGCTCTGAGGTTCAAATTACCTGCAGTCCTGTTTGAAGAGAAAAACTGTCTAATTGTTGTTCTTTTTCATCCCAGACCTTTTTAAAAACCCTCTTCTCTTCAGTAAATGTAGAATTACCAGATAACGGTACGTCTTCACATAAATCTACCTGAAAAGCTTTGGCAGCAGGAATTTTCCACTTCCTCTTACAGATGAGAACACGCAGCAGTTTGTTTTTGGTAGTTTGTTTGGTGAAGAATGAAGACATCTTGTTTTTGTTTCCATTAGTGTCAAACCTTATACCAGAGATTCGACTGTGCTGAAAGAAAGTAGAGCTTTTCTCTCCATGTTTAGTCTGTGTGACGTTCATTAACCCTGTCCTGGCTCAAGCTCTTCCACTGTTTGTGATGATGGCATGTATGAATCATTCACACGAAGAAATCAGCTGACAAATTCAAGGATCGTCGAGAAACTTGTTTATGACTGAGTCACGAACCGGCTACATGACCCCGTTTGTAATCGAGTCTGGAAACCAGATGTTTTGTTACACAGAAATCTTTAAGAAGTCATCACTGGAAACTGATGATAGGATGGACCATCTGTCAATCAAACTCTAACCCAAGCAAGTCCGAAGACAAAAATACATGTTTTTTTGTTTTTTTCCATGAAGAAAAGTCTTCAGTGTTGTTCTTTGCTCTTCTTTCAATCGAGAAATCCTCTCCAGTTCTAACTAATGCTATTAGCAGCTACGCTAACTCTTTCAGGAGACACCATTGTTGTTTTGAACCAACATTCTCCTATCTGTGTTGTCTCACACACACACCTAAGCCCCGCCCCCTATCTGCCAGTAGCTCCTGATTGGTCCGCGCTCTGGCTTATAGGACACATTACCTGCCAAGAGAGATTTCGTCTGATATTTGATTCTTTAACTCTTGCGTGATCTCGTAACATCACGAGAATCAAACTGCTGTGCGAGGTTACCCGGGCGCCGTCCACTCCCGTAAACCTAACGGGGTATTTCCACTGTTCTGTGTCACATATTGAATGAAAGAGCAAGAAAACCGCTTTAGTTATTATTTGTGCTGAAAGGAAAATCGGTTTACTCATGGTGGGGAAGCTGGAGAAGCTAAAATGAAAATAACAATCATCATTCTGCAGATATTAACTCAGTAAATTGTAGATTTAACTGTGTAGGATATGATGCAACACCGTAGCGACTTCTTTCGTGCTCTCGTCTCCTCGTTCCCCGTTTCCTCCAAACAAACATAACAGCTGAGTCCTCAAGTTATTAGCTCGGTGGTAGATGGACACGAGTACCGTTCTGTAAATATAACCAAACAGACTTCAGTCATCCAGGAGTCCTCCTCTGCTCTGCAGTAATTAGCTCATTTCATTTTGATTCCCATTTCGGTGATTAAGTCGTCTGGTTTAAGATCCTCTGCTGTCTAAATCTAAATGTCTCCCTTGTTTTGTTTTGCAGGTGACAAGACTACGTGTCCCAGAAACCCCTGTGAGAGCGAGCGACTTCCCCTTCTTCTCTTGTCCGTGTTTCCTCTCTTCCTCCGTCCGGTTGGTTGGATGAGTCCCAAACAGCGACAGAACTGTGAGCAGTGATTGGGCGCTGAGCCGGACCGGGTAGCCAACGGGAAGCCAGGTGAGCGGTCAGGTGGTGATGATGATGATGATGGCAGAGGACGCATGAGCGTTAAAATAACCTGTTAGAGCAGCACTTCACAACCTTCTTAATCCTCCAACAAACATATTAAACGAGTTAGTCCTTTAACATAAAGAAGTCAAATGACGTGTTGACAAATTCGCCATGGGAATACAGATAAATAACATGATTTTTGTTATTTACTATAATAGTTTTGGAGCCAAAATAGTGTTTTTGTTTATGTGGTTAAATGAATCCTAAGGACAAACCCAGGCTGGGAACCTGCTTCAGACGTCACAATGACATCTGATCCAACTCCTGTTTCCTGAACATAAATCATTTTCTCTTGGATCGCAGCAAATGGTGTCAAAATATTCAGTAATTTAATATTTGAAACAGAGGTCACATCGAATCCTACTGGAGGATTTATTGTGTGTGTGACACCATTACTGTATCAGTGCCCCACTGTCCGGTACAGGATGTAGGATGTTTGCTTCATCTGTTCTTTATAAATCAAATACCTGCCATAATAGAGCATAAATTCAGCTTTCCTTCTGGAAAGCTTTTTGGCCGTTTGAAGCTGATGTCTGGTTAGCCCAGTGTAGCCGGTCATATAGAGAGAACATGGACGTGTTACTCTTAATAGTGGTGTTAATCATGTCTGATATTTAATCATATTCTAGCAGACTTCATCCCACTTATTTAGTCAACAAAAACGTAGTGGTTTTCTTTGACAAAGACAAAACTGTCCTGTCAATCATTTTAGTCACAGATGAATTCGTTGTGATTATTTTTAATCTAGTTTCAGACGGAGAATGAGAGAAAGTGAAGGATTGTTTGAAAATAAATGAATCATAATTAATTGGTCTTTGACGAACAATTTCTATCAACAATAACTTTATTAGAGAATCTTCGGAGGAACAATCCTTGTTTATTAAAGCTTCTATTTTAACCAAGATTTCACATGCAGTGGAAGTCCCAGTGCATGCTGGGATAGCATGTTAGGTGTACATAATGAACGGTGCATGTTCTGTGTATTTTGTCCCTGCAGGCTAGCCATCATGGCGGACGTGGACCCAGACACCCTGCTGGAGTGGCTGCAGATGGGGCAGGGCGACGAGCGGGACATGCAGCTCATCGCTCTGGAGCAGCTCTGCATGCTGCTGCTCATGTCGGACAACGTGGACCGCTGCTTCGAGACGTGAGTTTTCAGTTTGTGAAGTGTTGACGCAGTCAGGAGGTCAGAGGTCAGCTGACTCACGGTGTCTCTTTCCTCCAGCTGCCCTCCTCGGACGTTCCTCCCGGCGCTCTGCAAGATCTTCCTGGATGAGAGCGCTCCTGACAACGTGCTGGAGGTCACTGCCAGAGCCATCACCTACTACCTGGACGTGTCTGCGGAGTGCACGCGGAGGATCGTGGGAGTGGACGGGGCCATCAAGGCGCTGTGCAACCGGCTGGTGGTGGTGGAGCTCAACAACAGGACCAGCAGAGACCTGGCCGAGCAGTGTGTCAAGGTAGGAGGGGGGACCATCGTTCAATGAGGATTATAGAGTCAGGACTTAAAGATTTGAAATATCCTTTTATGCATTTAAGGGTCTAAAAAGAGTAGACCGATGTTGTATATTTTGTTGATTTGTGTGCAACATTGTTTCCAACAATGTTCAAACAGAGAAACCTGTAAATATAATCAAGGTAACGATACGTCATCTCCTCTTTGTGCCACTTCAGCCTTGTCTTTGTCCAACACAAGCTGTCGTAAAGTGACTTTATATCCAGTTTTAAGAGACGTTTATACGATACACTTTTTAAATCTTGGGGGTTTTTAAATCTTATTTATTTTACCTTGATGAAAGATTTTGGTCATCAGACGTCTGGATCATAGGTAATCAGAGAAACAAGCCAAGCTAGCGTTAGCATCAGACGTCCCAAAACAGTGATGGAGAAACACTGGTCCTGTTGAAGACAACAACTCCCATGATCCCACGCTGGTTCACCACGTTTCTGCTGCTTCTGTGTTTTTTATCTCGTTATCCTGCAGTTCAGGGGCTGTGATGTCATCAGTTTGGAAAGCAGCAGTTTTGTTTTGTTCCAGTGAAATCTCATCAAGGAGTGCGTTGGTGTCGTTTCTCTGCTATCATGGTGAACAGCCAGCGTGTCATTAAGGCAGATAACGGGGCGTTAACTAACTAGCGTTCTACTGTTAATACTGTCATTGGAATCAATAAAAGCTAATTGTTTAGCTGCAAATGTAATTTAATGATTTTGGAATTTCTTATAATGCTGCTCGAGACTATTTTTATATACAAGATTAATAAAGTTATGTTGAGTCTTTTCTTAATCGTCTTCTTTTCTCACAATATAATAAAAAATAACTGATAAGACTATTGATAAGAGGACTGGTATCAATAAAACCCAACCATACCCATCCCTATTATCAATGTCTGTGTTGTGTAGGTGCTGGAGCTCATCTGTACCCGGGAGTCAGGCGCCGTGTTCGAGGCCGGCGGTCTCAACTGTGTGCTGAGTTTCATCAGAGACAGCGGCCACCTGGTCCACAAAGACACTCTGCACTCGGCCATGGCCGTGGTGTCCCGACTCTGCAGCAAGATGGAGCCTCAGGACTCGTCTCTGGAGACGTGCGTGGAGTCTCTGTCCAGCCTCCTCAAGCACGAGGACCACCAGGTAACGGACGAGTCGGACGGTTCTGTTTGTCATCAGCTGGTTTTTCATCATCGCTAATGACTTCCTGTCTTCCAGGTATCGGATGGTGCTCTGCGCTGCTTCGCCTCGTTAGCTGACAGGTTCACCCGCCGCGGTGTGGACCCCGCCCCTTTAGCCAAACACGGGCTGACGGAGGAGTTGCTGTCTCGCATGGCGGCCGCCGGCGGCTCTGCGTCGGGCCCCGCCTCCTCCTGTAAGCCCGGCCGGACCTCGACGGGCGCTGTGCCCTCCGCGCCGGACTCCAAGCTGAGCAACCAGGTGTCGACCATCGTCAGCCTGCTGTCCACGCTGTGCAGAGGGTCGCCACTCGTCACTCATGTAGGTCGATGGTCTGAGATGCCAAAACGCAGGAAACCGGCAGAATAATATATTCTCTTTATAATATATAGATAAGATTCCACGTTGTCTGATCTGCTCTCCCGTCTTCAGGACCTGCTGCGCTCGGCGCTGCCCGACTCCATGGAGTCCGCTCTGGGAGGGGACGAGCGCTGCGTGCTGGACACCATGCGGCTGGTGGACCTCCTGCTGGTGCTGCTGTTCGAGGGACGCAAGGCGCTGCCCAAGTCCACAGCCGGGTCGACGGGTCGGATCCCCGGCCTGCGACGTCTGGACAGCTCCGGGGAGAGATCCCACCGACAGCTCATCGACTGTATCCGTAGCAAAGACACCGACGCTCTGATCGACGCCATCGACACGGGAGGTAAGAACACGGACCCTGAACGCACCTGAGACAAGAACAGGAGGAGGTTTTCCTCAATATACCTCAACACAGAAAGTCTTGTGGATTTATACTTCCTGATATCATATTTTAACACTCTGCTACATAAAAACACACCATTGAAAAAAATGATAAGTAAATAAAATATTGTATTTTTATAGATTAAAACAAATGTCATGAGTAGTTTTAATGATGTATTATAATCTGTTTAGAGCTGGTGTTAGGAAGTTAAACATCATAATTCATCTCTAATATCTATTTTATATTAATGTGAAAACATCTTCAAACTACTGGATTTATTCTAGTTTATCACCAACACTACATTTTACAGATTACATGTGAACACATCATGATAATGTTATAATTTACCTTCAGACAATACTCATTTTCACTGAACAGAGCCTGAACGCATCATAGTGTAACTGAACTGAACCTCCATTCGTTAGCCATTAGCGGTGCTGCTAACGTTACTAGCTCTCCTCCTGTTAGCCGTTAGCGGTGCTGCTAACGTTACTAGCTCTCCTGTTGATTTAAACACAGATTGGTTGTTTACAATGTAACATTATCAGAGATCAGAGACTAGAAAATAATCAGAATATTACTGAATATTGGAGGATAACGATTGTCAGTAAAACTTTATTTAACACTGATGGGTAACGTTAAACTGTGCAATTGATTTCAGTGACAAAAAGTCTCTCCCTGCTTTCTATATTACAGCTTTTGAGGTGAACTTCATGGACGATGTTGGACAGACGCTGCTCAACTGGGCTTCAGCTTTCGGCACACAGGAAATGGTAAAAAGTTAAAAAAAGAACACAGAAACAAGAGTGATTGATTGAAATCACACCTTTGTTTATAAGCTGGTCGGTCTAACACTTGGATCCAGCGTGAAATATCTCAACAACTGTTAATGCTAACACACCAACGCTTTAGTGTTTGTGTTTGATAATAATAACTCTTAAAGCAAAATAAAGAATAACGAGAACAAATCCATCGGGCTCCAGCAGCCGCTAACAATAAATATTATTATTGGAATAAATAATAATATGTATATTAATAATTACAATGAATATTATTATTAGACTATGTATTATAATAATATATATTATTATGATAATATCTTATAATAATAATTATTATTTTTAAGAATACATTTTGTTATAATAATAATAATGTATTATAATTAGAATAATAGTAATAATTATGCATATTATTATAATATATATTATAATTATATTTCTTATTATTCAAGTAATAATATTATTATAATAATTATTATAAAGGTCTGGAGCCTCAGGTTGACTTTTATTTCCTGGCTGTAATTTTAGTTTGACTAACTTTGTTTGTTGTTGTTCCAGGTGGAGTTTCTATGTGAGAGGGGGGCGGACGTCAACAGAGGTCAGAGGTCATCTTCACTACACTACGCTGCCTGTTTTGGACGCCCACAAGTAGCTAAGGTAACACACGCAGAGAGAATACACACACTATAAATACATCAGTCAGATTCAGTTAATGGTTTCCTTTCAGCTAAATATCTCTCTCGTCTGGAGTCATGTTGTGTTATAGACATCTGATTGGCTGTGTATTCTGTTGTGTAATATGTGTGTGTGTGTGTTTGTGCAGACTCTTCTGCGTCACGGAGCGAACCCTGACCTGAGAGATGAGGACGGGAAAACTCCTCTGGACAAGGCCAGGGAGAGAGGACACAGTGAGGTGGTGGCAATACTGCAGTCCCCTGGTTAGTACACTATTTCTACTACGGTGAACTATCCAATACTACTATTACTACTACTACTACTACTACTACTACTACTACTACATCTACCTGTGACTACGTTTACATGCACCAAATATTCTGTTTTTTGCTTAGATTACATAACATACATCAGATCAGGGGCAATACTCTTTCTTCTGCTCTGCACAATTTTTCAAAACTCTGTAACTTTGTACATTTTGGGAGAGGTAGAGTGTGAACACACGAACAACGAGAAACATGTCATGAGACACTTGCTAAAGCATCGTTATTATATTATTAGGTTTTACAAATCTCACCCAGTTGTTCCAGAATTGAATGAACGCTTTTCTGAAGACGAAGATAAATCAGTCCACTCCTGTATCGTGGGGGTTTAAATTAGTCATATCAAATTCTGACTATTGTCATAATCCGAATTATAGTTGAATATTAATGTGCATTTAAACGTAGTCACTGTTGACTCTCCTGGTTTAAACTCTAACCCTCATTAGCTCCGTGTTTGAGCTCTTCATTTTCTGAGTTTTCAATAAACTAATCCTCCTTCAAGGTTAATAATTGTAAGAAATTGTTCCACATAAAGTGTGAGAACTCCAGACACGCTCACAACCATGTGAAGCTGCTCGCTCAGCAGCAGCCGGGTAACACGAACGTGTCGCTTTGTTGCAGGAGACTGGATGTGTCCCGTGAACAAAGGCGACGACAAGAAGAAAAAGGACGTGAACAAGGAGGAGGAGGAGGGCGGTGAGCCCAAAGGAGACCCAGAAATGGCTCCTATCTACCTGAGGAGACTTCTGCCTGTTTTTGCACAAACCTTTCAGCAAACCATGCTGCCTTCTATAAGGTAGGAACTGTGAACTCCTCCTCTTCAAATGTGTCATTGAAGGTCTCCCTCCTCATTGATTTGATTAAAGACAGATGGAGCACAAAGAGGAGTTCCTAATCTTAATTTAATTAGAGCACATGGTAGGTGAGCTGCACTTCTAAGCCACGCTGTCTGCCATTGGCTGATTAACCGTCAGCAGACCGAAGTCTTTTTCTTTGTACAAATGTAAGATAAAAAAAAAAAAAAAAAAGAGGGAAAGAAATGAAATCCTCCTGATGAGACGGCCGGGTGTATTCATTCAGTTTGTGTGTGTGTGTGTGCGTGTGCGTGTGTGTGTGTGTGTGTGTGTGTGTGTGCGTGTGCGTGTGCGTGTGTGTGTGTGTGTGTGTTTTAGGAAAGCCAGTCTGGCTCTGATCAGGAAGATGGTTCACTACAGCAGTGAAGTTCTGCTGAAGGAGGTGTGTGACAGCGAGACGGGACACCACCTCCCCACTGTGCTGGTGGAGATCACTGCTACTGTCCTCGACCAGGAGGTACACACACACACACACACATTTGGACATGAAAACACACACACACACATTTGGATGTGAAAACCTCGGGGTTACATTTTTCCACCAAGAGTTCCTTCATCAATATCTCCAAATCTAAATCATCATCACGCCATCACTGAAGAATAACACAGTTATAATGACTAAATCTGTGAAAAAAACTAAAGGAACTTTTAACTCCACACTTTTGTCCTCTGATATTTGCGTAAATGACACAAGCAAGCTGAGGATGTTAGAACTTAAACTAACTGTTAGAGTGTTCAAGGACAGTCGGCAAGATGACAATCTGCCGGTTTTTAGAGCTCCTGGCTGTGATAAATCAACGTAGTTTAGGCATTTATTTAACGACAACATGCTTTTGGTTGTGTGGGTTTAAGAGGGTGAAACTGAAATCACTCTCCACCTACTGGCTTTTTCTGAATCTTTCATCCAAATGTGGGACAACTCTATGTCATGCGTTTTTATTTTTATTTCTGCAGTCTGGGACTAAATGTGTCTCTTGTGTTTTAGGACGATGACGACGGTCACCTGCTGGCTCTGCAGATCATCAGAGACCTGGTGGATAAAGGTGGAGACGTTTTCCTCGACCAGCTGGCTCGACTGGGAGTCATCAACAAGGTGTCCACTCTGGCTGGACCGGTGTCCGACGACGAGAACGAGGACGAAACCAAACCGGAGAAGGTGCGTGTGTGCGTGTGTGCGTGTGTGTGTGTGTGTTGTGTGTGTGTGTTTTATGCTCCGCACTGTTCTTGTGAACGCAAATTTCTTAAAATTTAGCACAAAAGACACAAAGATCAACTGGTTAATATTATTTTTCTACTTCAGTTATTTTTTCTCTGTCATTTCTGTCAATGATACTCACAAAGTTGACCCAGCAGCTGAGATCTGGTAACACGGAGATGTTTCTAAAAACAAGTCCTGAGACAACATGCACTCAAATACATAAAATAACCATTTCTTTATATTCATTAATTAGTACAGTGTTTAGGAAAAGTCAAATTAAAAAGAGTTTTTGACTAAAGTAAAGAAAATAAGAAATTCCAACATTTGTTTAGATTTATGACTCATTTTAAAATTAGATTATCAGAAAATTTACTTTAATATAAAATACATTTGGGTTATTTGTTTAAGTTTTGGTGAGTGGCATTTTTTAAATTTTAGTTATTTACCTGAAAATCAAATAAAAAAAATTAATGAAATTTACCCAACAACCCAAATGTATTTTATATTTCTGGCAAACTTCCAGGTGTTTAAAGAGTTTTAAGACTTAAACAGATTTTTTATTTTTGTATTTTCCAATTTAAAAAAACATGATATTTTACGGTCATAGTTTTAGAACTGAATTTTACTGAGCACCTGTATCGTTGTTGCTCGGGCTGCAGGAGGAGGAGTCGCAGGAGGATGCGAGGGAGATCCAGCAGGGGAAGCCGTACCACTGGAAGGACTGGTCCATCATCAGAGGGAGGGACTGTCTCTACATCTGGTCTGATGCCGCCGCTCTGGAGCTCTCCAACGGGTCCAACGGCTGGTTCAGGTTCATCCTGGACGGGAAGCTGGCCACCATGTACTCCAGCGGGAGTCCAGAGGGGGGTTCGGACAGCTCCGGTACGGGGGTCACAGCGGACTTGGGACTTAGCTACTTTGGGTGTCTTTGTTGCCACAACTGAACTTATCTCCTCTTTCTCCTCCTCTATCTCTCCCTCCTCCCCTTGCACTTCTCTCCCAACTCCTCCTCCTCCTCCTTCTGTCTCCCTCCTCACCTCTTCAACTCTCCTCTCCTCCTCTGTCTTCTCCTCCTCTCTCTTACCTCTCCTCCTCCTCCTCCTCTCCTCTCTCCCCCTGCAGAGTCCCGCAGTGAGTTCCTGGAGAAGCTCCAGCGTGCGAGGAGTCAGGTGAAGCCGGTGACGTCCAGTCAGCCCGTCCTGTCCAGTGTCGGTCCCACTAAGCTGACGGTGGGGAACTGGTCTCTGACCTGCCTGAAGGACGGCGAGATCGCCATCCACAACTCTGACGGCCAGCAGGCCACCATCCTGAAGGAGGACCTACCAGGCTTCGTCTTCGAGTCCAACCGGGGAACCAAACACTCGTTCACGGCCGAGACCTCGCTGGGCTCGGAGTTTGTGACGGGCTGGACGGGGAAGCGGGGCAGGAAGCTGAAGTCCAAGCTGGAGAAGACGAAGCAGAAGGTGAAGAGCATGGCGAGGGAGCTGTACGACGACCATTTCAAAGCCGTGGAGAGCATGCCCCGAGGAGTGGTCGTCACCCTGAGGAACATCTCCACCCAGCTGGAGTCGGCCTGGGAGCTGCACACCAACAGACAGGTACGCCAGCGGCCTCCTCTAGAGTCCATTCTCTCTACTGTCCATCCACTGGTTGTAGAAAAACATGGCGACGGGGAAATTGCCGAACTCAAGGCTTCATGACATCAGTCCACAAACCTATGAAAGCCGTCACCACGACTACGTGCGCTTCTTATAAACAGTGTGTTTTCTTTTAAACGAAAAGTGTAGTAATGATTCAAGGACCATTTATTGTCGTCATGCAACACAGGGATGCTCAACGATATTCAGTTTGTATTTGTAACGCAACAAACGCATGACAAGCAGAATAATAACAAAAACAGTAGGACATTCCTGTAGTGCATTTTTTTTAAATTTTCATCATAATGAATGTAAACAGCAGCAACAAAAACAATTCTCTGGTCAGATAATATGTCCGACATCTTCACATTAAAAATTAAACGTGAGGAAAACATTGTTTATCAGCTCTGACTGTGTTTGAGCACCATGATGTAAACACAGAGCCTCTCGTCCCACCGGAGTCCTGATCTCTGTCCTGCTGTCCGCCCGTCAAGAGCAGCTTGATCCGGGATGAACGATGGATCAGGTCTCTGTGAAGATGTGGACTCAACAGTCACCGACCTCCCGCTGCTTTTATCCATCTTATTTTACTGTGACCGGCCTCAGACAGCCAGGAGCATTCTGGGTAGTGGAGAAGCTTTCAGTCCTAGCTGGGTTAGCTTGGCTCTACTCCCACTCCTCTTTGGAGCAGTTTGGTGGCGGGTTGGTCGGCCGTTGGCTGTGATCTTCTCAAAATCATCAGCCTTTAATCCCGACGCTTCCTTTTCAGATGTTGTTGAATGTATTCTTTCATATGCCATTAATAATAAACATGAAAAAACAACAAAAAATTAAGACAAAAGTGAAATTCATGGGAGCTACCGGCCGCAGCATGGACATGCAGTGTCGTTGCCATAGCAATCAAGCCTCAGATGTGCCATCCGTTTTGTGTTTTCAGTGCATTGAAGGGGAGAACACGTGGAGGGACCTGATGAAGACGGCTCTGGAGAACCTGATCGTAGTGCTGAAGGATGAAAACACCATTTCCCCCTATGAGATGTGCAGCAGTGGCCTGGTCCAGGCTCTGTTCACCGTCCTCAATAATGTGAGTAGTGTTTTCAACATTAGAACGTGGCAGCGACCTTTTAAAGAAGTCGGGTTGTTAAAGTCTTTTGTGTCCGTCTGTGTGCAGAGTGTTGACCTGGACCTGAAACATGATTGTAAGCCTTTAATGGAGAGGATCAATGTCTTTAAGGCGGCTTTCAGCGAGAATGAAGACGATGAAAGGTAACGGCACCAAACACCAGCTCACATGTTCACATCCTCACTGTAAAGGCCACACCCAAGAGTTAAATCACACTAACTACCCTGAACATCTGACGGACGACTTTTAACTGCACACTTTTTCACTCAGATATTTGCGTAAATGAAACAAGCAAGCTGAGGATGTTAGAACTTAAATGAACTGTTAGAACAGTTGTTTAGGTTTTATTTTATTTTTTTGCTCCTGTCACATTTTTCTCTTTGTGGTCTTGATTTTTTAACTTTAATATTAAATTCCTGCTTCTCTTTGGAAACCGAACAATCATGACTAGAAGTAGAGAGAACTCAAACCTGTCTTTAGTGAAGAATAACACAATTATATTGACATAAATCATAAGAAATGGAAAAAAACACAAGTTGAACTTCTTGAATAATGGAATCTGTATATCCAAAATTTCTACAAGTGTATGGAGGTTCTACATGTTGTATATATTGAGTTATTATCACTTTCACAACCTCTACTTCCAGCCTCTCCTCTCCAGCAGCCTGAAGTTCAGTCTAAGCTTCACAGGTTTTTTTTGTCACATGACTGTTGGTCTCAGATGAATCAGTCATGACTTCATTGTTGAAGTGAGGAGCTCAGAATTTAAGGTTTTTAACAGAATCTGGTTAAAGTAAACAGTTTAATAATGGCAAAGTCTTAAATGAGACATGTAGAATTTTTTTGGATGAAATATAATTTTAGGCTGAGTTTCGGTTGCTTTTTCCTTCACACATGATGTGTTCAAGGACCGTTTGAATGTTGAAAATCTGACGATAATGAACGTTTTTACAGCTTCTGGCTGTGATAAACAATGTAGTTTTGGCAATTGTGTAAAGAAAAACATGGTTTTGGGGTTCAGAGGGTTGAAGAAGTGTGGTGGTCTGTTCTTGTCTCAAGCTGTCTGATAAACATGAACCGTGTTTGTGTGCCTCTGCAGCCGACCAGCTGTTGCCTTAATCCGTAAATTGATAGCTGTCCTGGAGTCAATAGAACGTCTACCTCTGCACCTGTACGACACTCCAGGATCCACATACAACCTGCAGGTGAGCCACATTGTGGTCTGGCTTCTTGTTTACTTTCTTTTTTGGGCAGAAAAACTCTTGACTAAACGGTGTGTGTTTTGTGCTCTTCAGATCTTGACGAGGAGGCTGCGGTTCCGTCTGGAGCGAGCGCCCGGTGAGACGGCTCTGATCGACCGGACGGGTCGCATGTTGAAGATGGAACCGCTCGCTACTGTGGAGTCTCTGGAGCAGTACCTGCTGAAGATGGTGAGGACGCCCTGAACACGACTCTGGTGTTTGCACTTTAGTGAGATCAAAACACTCATTTTACTCTTCTTCCTCTTCTTCGTCCTCCAGGTGGCGAAGCAGTGGTACGACTTTGAGCGCTCGTCCTTCGTCTTTGTGAGGAAGCTGAGGGAAGGACAGACCTTCACGTTCAGACACCAACACGACTTTGACGAGAATGGAATCATCTACTGGGTCGGAACCAACGCCAAGTAAGAACAGCAAACGATCAATCTTTATTTAAGTGGCTACAAATGTTTTTAATGCAGCATGCATCTTTTGGTAATAAGCAGGGCAGAATTAATTCACCCAATTTTTGAATGGTGTTTGGTTTTGACAAATTTAACCTGGTAAATGTCCCATGTTTTAGGATTTCACATTTCGTCAATTCAGTTTATTATAAATATTATCAGTTATCTGAAGACTTCAAACTGACTTAACTTGTTGAGTTGTTTTTTATTAGTTTTTAAGAGTTGAAGTTAAAGAAAACTTACATCGTCATAGTTTGACTTTCAGTTAAATATTTTAATCCAATCGTGACTCATTTCTTTTTGGTCCAGGACGGCCTATGAGTGGGTAAACCCTGCTGCCTATGGCCTGGTGGTGGTGACATCATCAGAAGGGCGCAACCTCCCCTACGGCCGTTTGGAGGACATCCTGAGTCGGGATAGCTCCGCCCTCAACTGCCACACCAACGACGACAAGAACGCCTGGTTCGCTGTCGACCTCGGCCTCTGGGTCATTCCCTCAGCGTACACCCTGAGACACGCCAGGTAATAAAGCAAACGCACATACTGAGACACGCCAGGTAATAAAGCAAACGCACATACTGAGACACGCCAGGTAATAAAGCAAACGCACATACTGAGACACGCCAGGTAATAAAGCAAACGCACATACTGAGACACGCCAGGTAATAAAGCAAACGCACATACTGAGACACGCCAGGTAATAAAGCAAACGCACATACTGAGACACGCCAGGTAATAAAGCAAACGCACATACTGAGACACGCCAGGTAATAAAGCAAACGCACATACTGAGACACTCCAGGTAATAAAGCAAACGCACATACTGAGACACTCCAGGTAATAAAGCAAACGCACATACTGAGACACTCCAGGTAATAAAGCAAACGCACACCTCAGATAAGCTAGTTAAACGCACTTTCGATTTATCCTAAAACAAGTATATTTAATCAGGACTTTTTTTCCCATCTCCTCCTCCTGCTCCCCGTTCTCCTCCTCCTCCTCTCTGTTCTCCTCCTCCTCCTGCTGCTCCTCCTCCTCCTGCTGCAGGGGTTATGGCCGCTCTGCGTTGAGGAACTGGGTGTTTCAGGTGTCGAAGGACGGACAGAATTGGACGACTCTCTACACCCACGTAGACGACTGCAGCCTCAACGAACCGGGGTACGGCATTCCTCTCTGTACCAATAAACTGATCAATCAATCAACTGCAGTGATCAATAAAACCTGCTTGATTTGAGACACATCAACATGAATGGACCAATGATTTACTGTCCGTCTGTCTCAGGTCAACGGCCACGTGGCCTCTGGACCCGTCCAAAGAGGAGAAGCAGGGCTGGAGACACATCCGGATCAAACAGATGGGGAAGAACGCCAGCGGTCAGACTCACTACCTGTCTCTGTCCGGACTGGAGCTGTACGGCACCGTCACCGCCGTCTGCGAGGACCAGCTGGGTAAGACCTCCAGCCAGGGTTACCTTTTTAATCGGGACCCACAATATGAATCAAAAGACAAGGAGTGTAACTCTGAGATATGATCATAGTCTGTAGGTGTAATGGCTAAAAGCCATAAACCAACCTCCACAATGAAGAGGAGGGATTCGAATGTTCTGTAAACTCATATCTCATATTCATAGACTACTTTACTACTTGAATAAAAACCCTATAAATAAAGGAGTCAAGTATTAAATGTTTTATAAAGAAACAAAGGTTGAATCTAAGCTCAACTATGTGCGCATGCTTCAGTGTCACACACAGTGTGGGATCTCTGAACGCTGAGTCAAATGTTCACAAAAGCCTTTCTCTTTTTCTCTGAGTAACCTAGTAGAGTTTGAACGTTTCATCTGACCCCGACTCCTCCTTTTTAGTTTTTGTTCTTCCTCCTCTCTGTCACTTTGTGGTTATCCCTCTTCGTCATCTCCTCATCGGTTGGATGTTTGATAGAAACCTTCGTCTCTCGATCTTCCTCTCTCAGGTAAAGCGGTGAAGGAGGCGGAGGCGAACCTCCGTCGGCAGCGGCGCCTGTTCCGTTCCCAGGTGATGAAGTACATCGTCCCCGGGGCGCGGGTCGTCCGCGGCATCGACTGGAAGTGGCGCGACCAGGACGGCAACCCGTCCGGAGAAGGCACCGTCACCGGAGAGGCTCACAACGGTAAGAACCGGAAACTGAGGAGTGAAAACGTTACGGTTCGAACAAACCAACCAGATTAACGGCTTTATTCATGTTTCATAACTTAATATCTTGTCTTTTTGGTAACTGGAGTCCAGCTTCCTGTGTCAGAGGCTCAATGTGGGAAGATATTTGTTCCAGCAAGTATTTTATGATTTCATAATTTTAGATTCACATTTTGATGCCAGTTGTTTAGATTGAGGTTTAACCTCCTGAACACTATTTGTCTTGGAGACAACTTTCAAACACACAAATCATATACATTTAGTAGGTTCAACTCTGGAGTTTTGAGTTTAACGAGCTGCTGGTTCAGATATCTTCCTGCATGTTTAACTCTCTGATCCGTGTCCTCAACAGGTTCCTGTGAGAGAGAAGAACGGTTCCACTGTAACTCTTCTCTCTGAACTTTCTCACACCCACATGACCTCTAACATGACCTCTGTGGTGTAGATGTGTAGTTCAGTGTCACGTCTGTGTTTTCTTTTCCCAGCAATCGTTAACACTATCAGCTTACAGTCAGATAATCAATAGCTAATCAATATCAGCGACAGTAACTTCCTGTTCCATCATCCAGCTGCCGGTAACCGGAGGAATCTTGAGAGCGCAGGTTGTATTCGCTCTGGTAGCCTGAGACGAGTCGGCCAATCACGACCGTCGATCTAATATGTGGCGTGTTTTAGACCGTAAAGAAGAGCGCCATCAGGGCGTTTTCAAAAACAACCAAGATGGCTCAGTATATTGAGAAAGAGTATTGGGTGAAGGTTAATTATAACGTTAACATGATGTTATCTGGTAAAATGTAGTGTTGGTGTTAAACTAGAATAAATCCAGTAGTTTTGAAAGAGATGTTTTTACATTAATATAAAATAGATATTAGAGATGAATTAAGAGCTGTTTGTATGAGCTGCTCATCATTTGAATTTTGTGTTTTTATGAAGAAAAAAACACTATAAATTACTTTAACAAATTAAAAGTATAACGTTTAGTATTTTTGATGGTTTACTGACTTCAGAGCGTTAATCAATAGTCTGATTATAGCAGCTGGTCTACAAGGATCCAAACAACAACAGCCCTAATGTGCTGTGATTGGCCGTCTTAACCGGGTAGACCTCTAAAAGTGTGTCGCCCTAACAGGGAAAGTTGTTCTGCAGCAAACGGTCACCTCAGCTGGTCGTCCACCGCTTAGCTAAACCTGCAGGACGTTCACCACCATAAAGGAAAGTTAACGTTATTTAAAAGGCCAAGATGTAGGACGGACGTCATGGACGCCTTTCACGTTAATATAAATAAAACGTTTCTTATATTTTCGTCTAAATTGAAATTTTCTTTTATTTAAGGTGTTTTAAAAAGACAAACAAAACAAACGGTCTGCTGCCAGGACGACGTTGCGTCTGACTCCAGTTTTGTTTGTGGCTCAGATTCAGTCCTGTCAGACCTCGTTGGGTTACCATGACAACCGCTGACAATGAATTGTCGTGTCATTAGCTGCGGCATAACTGCATATTAGTGTTTTTTTTCTTCTGAAATGTTTAAAAACGTAACCTAAAACGGGGACATTTGTCTGACAGCCCGTTGAAAAATATTTAAGTATAAGAACCCAAATATGAGTGATATGTTCATCTTCATTAGTCATGTAAACAGATTAGCAGGAATGTTTTCTTTTTAGAAATGCTGTCAAGATGAGTGTTAAATGAGGATTATTTGATGTTAGCAGCGACGGTTAAACACACATCGGTCAGAGAGTTTCTTAAGAATCTGCACAAACTCAATCTAAACAGCAGGAATAAAAGATCCTCATATAATCCGTTTGTTTTTTTAAAAATGTCTCAAACAAGCAGCTGGAATGTTATAAAGAAATACACAGAACAGAAGCAGACGGTTTGATTCTTCAACCATCCAACAAGTGGGTCTGAGTTCTCCCGACGTTCACTCACACTCCTCCATCATAACGCTCCCGACAGGTCACCTGGACAGTCGACTTTAAATCAGATCTAAATAAAAGTTCTGATTTGTGCTCGTGCAGGAAATAACAAACACCTTCCTCCCTCCTTCTCCTCCTCCTCCTCCTCCTCCTCCTCTCCTCTGCCTCTTGCTCCTCCCTCTTTGGTGTTTCTGTGTTTTGATTCAGATCGGATGTTTCTGTCAGTGAGCTCAACCAGCAGCTCTGTTAATTTATCATTTTTAAAAGAATCACATACCAGGATTATTGTTGTTTCTCGGTTCAATTTCTTTCTTTGTGGCTCTTGACGCTTTTTTGCATTTGCCAGAAATATTTTCTACTTTTGCTTTGATTGTCATTTTCTGTGACTGTGTTCATATTATTCTCTCTCATCGCTCCACCTGGACCCCAAAAGCTCCTCCAGTGGAGTTTTAAAGCTAAAGTGGTGGTTCCCAATACAAGTTTAATATATGTACGTTATATTAATGTCAATTTAGATTAAACGGGCCCAATCTTTATCTCTCCAAAAATGAAAAGCCAACAGCTGCTCTGAAGATGTACGGATAAATATTACTATTAAAATAAGTCAATAAAATACGCCATTAACTGCAGCATAACTGTTTAGAAAACGTTGATTTATATATATATATATATATATATATATATATATATATTTGTTGGCACATAAAACAGGGACATTCCCTTCATGATGAAACCCCCAAAAATGTCCCATCTGTTACAAACAGAAGCTCATGACTCAGAAATATGCAGCATGACTCATCAGACCTCTCCATGTGTGATATTTCTGCCTACTGTGATGAAAAGCACGACACCGGCCTGCCCTGCTTCTGAGAGGCAGAGGAGGGCGGGTCATGCCTTTACCATTGTAGGGAGGAAAAAAAACATCAGGTCATGCTGCATAATAATTAGCCATGTGCTTCTGTTTAATGCAGGGAGAGATTTTTTATTTTTTTCAAGATATTGGTGTTTCTGAATAATGGCCCATCGGAACAATGGAATAAAACACAGTTGATTTAAAATAAAAAAAAGTATAAATGAACATTTCTGTGTTGGATATTGCTGCACCCTCAGTGGGAACCACTGCTTTTAAAGTCACAGTGAAACTACAGATTTACACTCCATTTCTTTGTACCGAGTCTTTGTACGTCTTTCAAAAGATGATTTTCAATAAATACAAACATGTAGAGCAATTATATTTGAATTACCGCAATAAAATAAAAATCACATTTAATTTTCTTTACATAAATAATTGACACATTACAAAGCAGGGTGCTGGTTTCATTGTGACTTAAAGCAACGCTCTGGTCCGGTGTGGAGCCGTGTGGAGCTGCTCTGACTGTAAGCTGCTTCTCTGCTGTCTGTCTACCTCCCTCTACCACTCTGTCTCTCTCTCTGTCTGTCTCTCTCTCTGCCGGGTCTCTGACATCCATCCGTCCGTCTCCCTCCTATCTCTCTGTCCATCCAGGCTGGATTGATGTAACCTGGGATGCTGGCGGCTCTAACTCTTACCGTATGGGCGCTGAAGGGAAGTTTGACCTCAAGCTTGCTCCAGGGTACGACCCTGAGTTGGCTGCCACAGCGCCGTCACCCAAACCTGTCTCATCCACTGTTTCAGGCCCCGCCTCCTCCACGGTGGGACCCTCCGCGACGCCGGCGGCCAGCGGCGGCACCACAACCACCACCTCCTCCTCTTCCTCCTCCACCACCTCGTCCTCCTCGCAGCAGCAGTCGTGGAGCAGCCTGGTGAAAAATAACTGTCCCGACAAAGGCGGGGCCGCGTCGCTCGGCGGCGCCAGCTCCTCCAGCAGGAAGGGCAGCAGCAGCTCCGTCTGCAGCGTCGCCTCGTCCTCCGACATCAGCCTGAGCTCCTCCGCGGGGCTAACGGGCGCCGGCGGTCTGCGCATGGAGCGGAGGGCCGAGGGGCTGCTGCTGGACCAGGGCTGTGGAATGGGAGGATTAATGGGGGTTGGGGTCGGCAACGACGGGCACGAGCCGATCGTCGTGCTGTCCTCCGCGGCGGAGGGCGGGTCCGGCTCGGCGTCCAGCACCGGCACGCTCACCGCCGACACGCCAGCCCCGGGCGACGAAGCCAGGAACAAGGACTCCTCCACCGACCCCGCCACGGCGATCTCTATGGGGCTGGTGAGCGTGAGCTCCCCCGACGTCAGCTCGGTGTCGGAGTCATCCAGCAAGGACACGCCTTCCCAGAGGCCTCTGTGCTCGGCGGCTAACGCCCGGCTGTCCGTCAGCTCCCTGCTGGCCGCCGGCGCTCCCATGAGCTCCAGCGCCAGCGTGCCCAACCTGTCGTCACGGGAGGCCAGCCTCATGGAGTCCTTCGTCCGCCGAGCACCCAACATGTCGCGCACCAACGCCACCAACAACATGAACCTGAGCCGCAGCAGCAGCGACAACAACACCAACACGCTGGGCAGGAACGTCATGAGTACTGCCAGTGAGTACTGCAAAATGACTACACTAATACTACTCTGTAACTGCCAGGGAGTACTGCAATAATACTACACTGTAACAACCAGGGAGTACTGCAATAATACTACACTGTAACAACCAGTGAGTACTGCAATATACTACACTGTAACTGCTATTAGCACTGCAGTATTACTACACTGTTACAGCCAGTGAGTACTGGAGTATTACTACACTGTAACTTTCAGTGAGTACTGCAGTAATACAACACTAATGCTGAAATACTAAAACCTGCTTGAACGAACTGGACTAATATCAGATAAAAATAGGTTAATTTAAAGGTCAATAACATAACGAATATCTCAGGATTTCATACATTTCTGCGAAGAAAAAAAGATGATATTATATTTAAAGTTTGGATTATTCTTTAAGATATAAACAGGATCAAGGAGAGACAACCAAAACCAACAAAATGGCTGATAAGGAGAAAAAAGAATTGATTGTGTGATAATGGCTGTTTCCAGTCAGCTGACCGCATCCTTAAGAGTCTCACCTGCTGCTTTTGTCTCTTTTTGGTTTCTGACAAACTAACCGCCCTTTTGTTTGTTTGTTTGTTGGTTTGTTTGCAGCTTCTCCTCTCATGGGAGCTCAGAGCTTTCCTAACCTCACCACCACTGGCACCACCTCCACCGTTACCATGTCAACCTCCATAGTAACCAGCAGCAATAACGTAGCCACGGCCACCACGGGTCTGTCGGTGGGCCAGTTGCTAAGCAACACCCTGACGACCAGCCTGACGTCAACGTCCAGCGAGAGCGACACGGGCCAGGAGGCCGAGTTCTCTCTCTATGGTTGGTGACCATGCACACACACAGCCTGCTTCAGCTAACCTGCTGTCTAACTCTTCTTTCATCAGAGCAGATCAGCAGCTATCACACACGTTGATTATTTACTCATGCTGAATAAGATAAAGGTGTCGGTTATTTTCATTACTGACGATTTCCTCAATTCATCTTTTGTCGAGAATATTAAGAAATCCTCTTCAGAATTAGAGCTGGTTTCATTTTCGATATTTGGATCTCAGTGTCCGCACGAAACCAGAGTTGTGCTTCTATTGCCAAAATGATGCTGATATTTTAATATAGATGATATTTAATATGAATACATTTACAACGGCATATTAGAGTCACTGTTGGTTAAAAACAAACAAATTCAGAGATGAGGGAGCTGGGTAATATTCTGAGAAAAAAGTTGTTAATTTATGGGATAAAATTCTCGAATAATGTCTTAAATTTATGAGATAAAACGCTGAAAAAAATCTGTTAATTTCTAAAATAAAACACAGAAAATATGTGTTAATTTATAAGATAAAATACTGAAAAAATCTGTTAATTTATAAGATAAAACACTAAAAAAATGTGTTAATTTATAAGATAAAATACTGATTTTTTTATTTATTTTTTATTTATTAGATAAAACACTGAATTTTTTTGTTAATTTATAAAATAAAACACTGAAAAATGTCTAAACTCAAATCAGTATGTTTTTTTCTAAATGGGCATCCAGACTAAAAAAGTCTGGATGCCCATTTAGAAAAAAACATACTGATGATGATGATGATGATTCTGGATAAAATCAGCAATATTTCCATATTGATAAATCGATTGCAAGGTATAGTTTGATCCACTGCAGGTATAATACGTCTTTGGTGTGATGAGGTTGATCCAAGTGAAGCCTTGTGGTCCATTGATATAAAAAAACTTTTCTTCTCCCAAGTTTTTTTCTCGTAAACAGACGACTTTAATTTAGGAAATTCTGAATTTCTGTCTCTCTAAATGTTACCCTCCCCCCCGATATTTAATTTACACGTCATGTAAACTTGGACCTTAAATGTGTTTTTTTTTCACAAAATAGTTTTTTTGTTTGGCAAAATAATTTGAGCTTCTCAAATAAACAAACCGCTGTCTGAGAACTTAAACGTGGTGCAAAGTAAACAAACTGATCAGTCAGATTAGAGTTATATTATAGTCTGATTTAATAAGTAAACAAAGAAAGAGTCTGACTGCTTCCAGTACTTGAAAGTTTCTGTAAAAATGGCGTCATGAAGATAACTACAAGCCAGTCCAAAGACGCTCTTCATCTCTGAGCTGAAGGTTTACTGAAGCAGACTTCATCAGAATAAAACTGCTGGATTTACATCAGGATTTGAGCCCAAAATGAAACCGTGAGTCTGTTCCATGTGTCTCCATTATGCTGCTCGGACCAACGTTATGTGTCCTCTTGTGTCTCTCTGCAGACTTCCTGGACAGCTGTCGTGCCAACACGCTATTGGCTGAGCTGGACGACGAGGAGGACCTCCCAGAGCCCGACGATGACGACGATGAGAACGAAGACGACAATCAGGAGGACCAGGAGTACGAGGAGGTCCTGGTAATAGACTGTTTCTTTTTATTATATCTGTTGGTATTAGAGTATGTGGAGAAACAGGAAGTGATGTCAGAGGGCGTGATGAGTTTGTGGTGGCTGTCCCGCAGGAGGAGGAGGAGTACGAGACCAAAGGAGGTCGCAGGAGGACCTGGGACGACGACTTTGTCCTCAAGAGACAGTTCTCTGCTCTGGTCCCGGCCTTCGACCCCAGACCAGGAAGAACCAACGTCCAGCAGACCACCGACCTGGAGATCCCCATGCCAGGTACACATGCACACACAAGCACAGGATCCTACCTCCCAGTAAAGTTTAAGTGGAACAAATATCAAACTTATTTTCCATTTTTTGTGATATTTATCTTACATTTTTTAATTTTTATTTTTTTACATATTTATATACAAGTATCATATAATTTTCACATTCCTTTTCACATATTTTAAAAATAATCTTGAGATATTTTTCAGATATTATTTACTTTTTACTACAATTTCTTTTCACATATTTTACTAATAATTTTCACATATGTTTCAAACATTTTTTACTTTAATTTGTTGGAACATATTCACAAATTTTTCACAGATTTACTAATCATTTTCAGATATTTTTTTTTCTATAATTTTCGGGACGCTTTTCACAAAGGTTTTTTTCTCATATTTTACTGAAATGTTTAAGATATGTTTGAGACATTTTCAGGTGTGAAAGCTTTGTTAGATCAAATAGTTTGATAACTATAAACATTAACACATCGTACATCAAAAGTAAGATTTTGTATAGAAACAGTGCTTCCCTTTGGAACATTTTGACTTAGGATTTATTATTTATTACCTTTTATGTATTACAATATCTCAACTATCTCGCTGTTTTCACAACAAATATGTATTTTTTTTTGCTTAATTCTATTCGAGTATTTAAACATTTTCTTTTCCTTCTGACAGGAACTCCGCGGTCGGAGGTTCAGGAGGAGGTGGAGTGTGCTCCGTCTCCTCACCTGTCTCTCACCCTGAAGGTATGACGACCACAACCAGCGTCACATGACCCCCAATCAGCTGAACTTATCAGGAAATGTAGTCGCTTAACATGAGACATAAAGTTTTTCATTTGGACCTACAGAAAATTCAGACGTTGAGCTGGTTTTATAAATGTGAGGTTTAAAGTTTAACGTGCGAGTTCTTTAAGAAGGTGTAAATGTTTATCAGTTGCTCGTGTGTGTGTGTGCGCGTTCAGGTGGCGGGTCTGGGAACGACCCGGGAGGTGGAGCTTCCTCTGTCCAACTACAAGTCCACCATCTTCTACTACGTCCAGCGGCTCCTGCAGCTCTCCTGCAGCGGAGCCGTGAAGACGGACAAGCTGCGACGCATCTGGGAGCCCACGTACACGTAAGAGTCCAGAACCAGAACCAATCTGATGTGAACTGTCTGATGGCCTCACAGACGTCTGAGTTTGTTTTTGTTGTGTTTGTTTGTTGCAGGATAATGTACAGAGAGCTGAAGGACTCGGACAAAGAGAAGGAGAGCGGAAAGATGGTGAGTCACACTCTCAGCACGCACCACTGTTTTCTCAATAACGGCTCCGGAGAGCTTTAGAAGATGGTAGAGCTGCAACAGATCATTAAACTCTGGGATCAGATCAGCACAAAAGAGGGAGGAGGGAGAAAATATAACTTTTATTGATCCCTGATCATGTTTTTTTGCCAGTGATACTAATTATTGATCATTGATGATCCATATTGTCAGATCCAGATCCCTTTGTTGTTTGATTATAGCAGCTGGTCTACAAAGATCCAGAATATTTTGTTTGTCACCGTGCTAAAAATCATTTCAACGTTCTGAAGTCAGTAAACCATCAAAAATACTAAAACGTTAACAACTTTGCCAAACTTTAAACTGAACCAGTTTTGTGGGAGATGATTCTGAATAATCGACGAATCAAACATGTAAACATTCAGAATAACACGTAGTCCCTCGGTTAGTTTTTTCTCAGTACTTTTAACACTTGTAGACACTTGGAATTATGTTTGTATAATAGTTTCCACTGTTTCCCTTTTTTTTTTATAAATTATCGAAGAAATTCAACTAATATTGTTTTCGTTTTTAGGATTTATTGTTATTATTATATTCCTTTATTGATCCCCATGGGGGAAATTCGGGTGTTACAGCAGCTCAATTTATGTCATTCTGCACTAAAGACATGTTTGAATTGATTGTTCTGTTTCCATAGAGGAGCAGGACTTTAATATTACAGTAAAAACACAGTATTCTTAAGTAGTATTAATCAGAATACTTATAAGTTTGAAGCTTTTACATAGGAAGCATTAAACCCACCTGACCTCTGACCCCCTCCAGGACCTGTGTGAACACAGCATCAGTATACCAGGGGGTCGCTCCGGCAGTCTGAGCCCCAGCACGGTCACGACCAATCAGAGCAGCGAGATCCTGTGCGTTGCCCGGGAGATGGCGCAGGCGAAGGCGGGCTGCAGCCAGAACGCCTGCGGGGTGGAGGACGTCCTGCAGCTACTACGCATCCTCTACATCATCGGAGGAGACGGAGTGTCCAACGCACGCACGCTGCAGGAGGGTACGCAAACACACACACACTCACACACACACACACACACACACACACACACACACACACACACACACACACACGCACATACTCACACAGCTTAGTGCTCTGTTAATCTTTTAAAAATCTTCTTCATCTAGTTTCTTTGAGGCTCATTTATTTTTTTGAGTGTGAATTTAAAGACTTTTCTTAAATAACATTTCGAGACTTGGTGTTTTGTTACACAGTTTGTTGTGTTATAGATGGATTTCATTACATATTATATCAATAAACACATTAAAGTCACAGTCTGAACACTTTGTATTTGTAACTGATCGTGAACTCATTGTGTCTGCAGACTTTGATGAGCTGCAGTTCAACGCGTCTCCGGAGGAGTTCACCAGCAAGAAGATCACGACCAAGATCCTGCAGCAGATCGAGGTCAGCAGTTAATCACTTCCTGTCTGGAGAGAGCAGGTGTGTTGTTGTCTGAACGTTAACGGGATGTTGACCCGAGTGTTTCCTCGTTTCCAGGAGCCTCTGGCTCTGGCCAGCGGAGCTCTGCCCGACTGGTGTGAGCAGCTCACCTCCAAGTGTCCTTTCCTCATCCCCTTCGAGACCCGACAGCTCTACTTCACCTGCACGGCGTTCGGAGCGTCCAGGTGAGTCTGAGGGAGGGACGGACATCCAGGTCGTCTGCTGACTCACAATAAGATGTGCAAATATGTGTGGAGGGGAAAAAACAGAAAGGCTGAGTGAATATAAAAAAAGTCCTAGAAACCCCAAAAGAAATGAGAGAAACTCTAAAGACTCTAAATAAATCTTAATAATCTCGATTTAAACTTTGAAATTGAGAAAGAAGATATTAAACCTTTTAATTATATACTTTCCTCCGACCCTAAATATATCATATATATATATATATATATATATCTGGTAAATCTCACATTTACCAGGAAAAACAAACCATGAAATAAAAAAAATTCAGTCATTCATTTTTAATTTTATTACATTTTAATTTTACTTGTTTTTATTAATAGTAAAATATTAATTAATTAAATATAATAATATGAATAATGCTCTTACTACTAATTATAATAATGATAATAATGCTTTTCAGATAAAAAGATTTCCAGAACAAAACATTTCTGAAACCTATGTCAGCAGTGACCTCTGTCTCTTTAACTGACCTCTGTCTCTTTAACTGACCTCTGTCTCTTTAACTGACCTCTGTCTCTTTAACTGAACTCTTTCTCTGACCTCTGTCTCTTTAACTGACCTCTGACCCCGTCGTGTTCTGCAGGGCGATCGTGTGGCTCCAGAACCGGCGGGAGGCGACCATGGAGCGCTCCCGGCCGTCCACCACGGTGCGGCGGGACGACCCCGGAGAGTTCCGGGTGGGTCGGCTCAAACACGAGCGGGTCAAAGTCCCCCGAGGAGAGGCCATGATGGAGTGGGCCGAGTCCGTCATGCAGCTGCACGCCGACAGGAAGTCCGTGCTGGAGGTGAGACGCCGACACGACGCCGGGTTTCGTTTATATTTTCACTCTCAAACTAAATAACCAAACAGTTTTTCACAATAAAAGACAGGAAACAATCAATATCTAATGATTGTTTTACATTTTAGTCATAATCAGAAACAAGTTGACAAAAACCGTCTCAACTCAAGGTCCTCTTACTCACTTCTTCTAGAAGGTTTGATCGGATCAAACAGACTTCATCGCCGTGAACTTTAAGTGTAGTGAGAGTTCCTCCTACTGGAGGAACATGGAGAACCACTTTGGATCTTTGTGTTCTCTCTGCCATGATGTAGAACCGCTAACTCTGGACCGCATCAATACTCCGGCTTTATAGAGCCTGGTTTCGGGGGTTGATCCCTAACTACGTCTGTGTTCTGTGTGCAGGTGGAGTTTCAGGGTGAGGAGGGAACCGGTCTGGGTCCGACTCTGGAGTTCTACGCTCTGGTGGCTGCAGAGTTCCAGAGGACGTCTCTGGGGATCTGGCTGTGTGACGACGACTTCCCCGACGACGAGTCCCGACAGGTGGGACACGGCAACGGCAACATCTCCTCCTTCCTCCAGTTATCTGAGGATTTACTTTATTTAATCTGCATAAACGTGGAGTGACGGTCTTCTGAAACCCCGTCCTGTGTCTCTCTGTGTTTCAGGTGGACCTGGGCGGCGGCCTGAAGCCTCCCGGTTTCTACGTGCAGCGCTCCTGCGGTCTGTTCCCGGCGCCGTTCCCTCAGGACAGCGAGGAGCTGGAGCGGATCACCAAGCTCTTCCACTTCCTGGGCGTATTCCTGGCCAAGTGCATCCAGGACAACCGGCTGGTGGACCTGCCCGTCTCTCAGCCCTTCTTCAAGCTGCTCTGCATGGGGGACATCAAGTCCAACATGAGCAAGCTGCTGTACCAGAGTCGCGGGTCGCCGCCGGGCCAAGACGCCGACAGGCCTCACCCGCTGCCCTTCCTGCTGCTGTCCGAGCTGCAGTCGGAGGCGTCCACCGAGGAGAGCCAGGAGACCTACTCCGTGGGCAGCTTCGACGAGGACTCCAAGTCCGAGTTCATCATGGACCCCCCGAAACCCAAACCGCCCGCCTGGTACCACGGCATCCTCACCTGTGACGACTTCCAGCTCGTCAACCCGCACAGGTGAGACGCAGACGGGTGTTCCTCCGTTCGGTTGGTTGGTTCAGGAAGCTCCGCCTTGAGAGGACCGAAGCAGCCAATCAGCTTTATTTTTACTACCTTAACCCTCATTAATCATTAATAATCATCTTCTTGTTATTCCTCTCCTCCTCCTCCTCCTTCTCTTCTTCCTCATCCTTTTCCTCCTCCTCCTGCAGGGCGAGTTTCCTGAAGGAGGTGAAGGAGCTGGCGGTGAAGAGGAGGCAGATTCTGTCCAGTAAGAGTTTATGTGAAGATGAGAAGAACACCAGACTTCAGGACCTGATGCTGAGGAACCCTCTGGGATCCGGACCCCCCCTCAGCATCGAGGACCTCGGGTAAGACCACTTCCTCACAGCGGCCCCTCCGGTCTCCTCCATCACTAGAGAGACCAGCTGGACGGGTGGAGACGGTTCTAACAGAAAGATCCAGGACTGATTTAACATGATAGAGGAAGTTTCATTCTAATAAAGATAAATGAAACAATCAGATTTATTTTCATAAAATAAATGAAACCATAAGATTTATTTTAATGAAATAAATGAAACAATCAGATTTATTTTAATAAAAATAAATGAAACAATCAGATGTATTCTCATAAAAATAAATGAAACCATAAGATTTATTTTAATAAAATAAATGAAACAATCAGATTTATTTTAATAAAAATAAATGAAACAATCAGAGATTTATATTAATAAAAATAAATGAAACAATCAGATTTTTATTCTAATAAAAATGAATGAAACCATCAGAGGTCTGGTCCGGTCTGGTCTGGTCCTATCTGGTCTGTTCTGGTCCGGTTGGACTAACTGTTTGTCTTGCTGTCCTCAGGTTGAACTTCCAGTTCTGTCCGTCCTCAAAGGTTCACGGTTTCTCGGCTGTGGATCTGAAGACAAACGGAGACGACGAGGTAAAAACACAAGTTATTAATGTGTCTGTGTGTTATTAATGTTTGTGTTATTAATGTTTGTGTTATTAATGTTTGTGTGTGTTTGTGTGTGTGTTATTAATGTTTGTGTGTGTGTTATTAATGTTTGTGTGTGTGTTATTAATGTTTGTGTGTGTGTTATTAATGTTTGTGTGTGTTATTAATGTTTGTGTGTGTGTTATTAATGTGTGTGTTATTAATGTGACTGTGTGTGTTATTAATGTGTGTTATTAATGTGTGTGTAGATGGTGACGATGGAGAACGCTGAGGAGTACGTGGAGCTGATGTTTGACTTCTGTATGCACACGGGCATCCAGAAACAGATGGAGGCCTTCAGAGGTACACACACACACACACACACACACACACACACACACACACACACACACACACACACACACACACACACACACACACACACCTCTGTCTCCTCTCCTCCTTTCCTCTTTTCTCCTCTCATGCCTCCTCTCTTGTTACCTCCTCTCCCCTTTTCTCCTGTCTCCTCTCCTGTCTCCTCCTCTACTCTCATGTCTCCTCTCTTCTCCTCCTCTCCTCTTGTTTCCTTCCCTCTTCTTCTCTTTTCTTTTCCTCCTCTTCTCTCCTCTCGTTTATTTTCCTCTCCCGTTTCCTCCTCTCCTCTTTGGTCTCCTCTTCTCCTGTTTCCTCCTTTCCCGTCTCCCCTTCCTTCTCCTCTCAATTCGTTACCGACTCTTATATTTCCTTTTTTCCTCTCTTGTTTCCTCCCCTCATCTCTCCTCCTCTCCTCTTCTCCTCCACAGAGGGATTCAACCGAGTGTTTCCGATGGAGAAGTTGAGCTCTTTCAGCCATAAAGAGGTTCAGATGATCCTCTGCGGCAACCAATCACCGTCCTGGACTTCTGATGACATCATCAACTACACAGAACCAAAACTGGGTTACAACAGAGACAGGTGAGTCCCCTTTAGACGGGCGGGTCCCCTTTAGACGGGCGGGTCCCCTTAGACTGGTGAGTCCTGTGTGGAATCAGGCGAGTGGTTTCTAACCTTTGACCTCTTCAGTCCCGGCTTCACGCGGTTCGTCAGAGTTCTATGTGGGATGTCGTCTGACGAGAGGAAGGCGTTCCTCCAGTTCACCACCGGCTGCTCCACGCTGCCCCCCGGAGGCCTCGCCAACCTGCACCCCCGCCTCACCATCGTCAGGAAGGTAAGCTGTTCTCTGATTGGTTCAATCTAAAAATCTACCTAAAATGTTTTCTAATCAATAAAAAAGAATCAGAAGTCCTTTTTAAAGAATGTTTCTATGTTTTCTGTTTTACTCTTTAACAATTTGAGCTGCAGTGCAGTAGTTTTATTTAGTTAAATGATCTCTAAACATCTGGAAGCAGCTGTGTTTGGTTAAAGCGTGTTCTCTTGGATCTGATTGGCTGCAGGTGGACGCCACAGACTCCAGCTACCCGTCGGTGAACACCTGCGTCCACTACCTGAAGCTCCCTGAATACTCCTCCGAGGACATCATGAGGGAGCGTCTGCTAGCCGCCACCATGGAGAAAGGCTTCCACCTCAACTGACCTCTGACCTCCACCTCACTGAGCATGCTCCTCAAGTCGTTCTCGCCGCGCGACCGACAGATCAGCCGGCCAATCGCAACCAGCCGACTGACCGACTGCTGGAGGACGAGGAGGAGGAGGGTTTTATGTTTGAAAGAAAAAAAAAAAGCTCACATCCTTAACCCCTCGCCTCCTTCCCTTGTCTCCTCGTCTCCTTCATCATCATCCTCCTCCTCCTCCTCCTCACCCACCTGAGCTGCTACAGGCTGCTGTGTGTGTGCGTGTGTGCGTGTGTGTGTGTGTTGACCTTCCTCCTCCTCCTCAGTTTAGTGCCTGGTTTGACTCGTAGCTTCTGTTTTCAGTTCCTCCTCCTTCAAACAATCATGCTTCCTCCTCCTCCTCCTCCCTCCTTTTGTTTTTATTTTAATGCTTTTTGTTTCCGTGTGTGTGCGACAGTTTTCTTTGGGTTGTTTCTGACCGGCTGTAGAGGTCAAAGGTCAGAGTGCATTTGGTGTTTTCTTTCCCCTTAATGAAGCTCTAGAGACAAAAACACTGGTTGTGTGCGACGAGGCACGTGGAAAGAGAAAAGCTCTGCTCTCCCTCTTGTATTTTCTTTGTATATTATTATAAACATTTATTTAACTCAAGTTGCAGTTTGAGGTAAAACAGATATTTTCAAATGTGTATGCTCCAAAAAAATAATCATTAAAATGTTTGCAAAGTATGAAGTAAAGACGGAGTCCTGTGGTCTTTGTGGAGAAAGAACAAAAACGAACGTGTGCATCTTAATAAGCAGCTGAATGTTTATTTTCTATATGAAATATTAAAGTTTTTATTAGCAGTAATATTAAAAAAAAAAGAGACCAGAAATAATCATACTTGTTTCAAATGTATCCTTTTAGACAACACAAAAACAATTAATGCTTTAAATAAATTTATTTGTGAACGGGGTTCTCCATCGAGACTCATGCAGAGATACAAAAATATAATTTTTAATGCCAAAATAAATAAAAACGAGTTTGATGTTTAAACTACTGAGTTTAGGAATCCATTACATATTAACTAATAAAAAACAAAGTAAATATATAAAACAAAGATTTGCTTTGGTCACTTTTGACCATCAAAAGGGTTAAATAAAGTTTTATTTTATAATAAAAAAATGTTTTATTCTCCAATAATGATTCAAATAGAATGAAGAGAACAACGGGGATAACACATCTGGATATCTGCTCCTTTGATCTGTCCGTATTGATTGTTGATCGATTGGCATCGGAACAACGTCAACACCTTTAAGAGTCTCAAGGTTGTCGGTTCGAATCCCGTCAGTTTACAGTCGAGTCCTTAAATCTCCACCGGATGATGTCAGTCTGTGACATCACTTCCTGTAGAGCCTCAACCGTCGGCCATCTTGTCGAGGGCGGTGAGCGGCGCCAGGACGCGGCTCTTGTTGGTCTCCACCACGTGTCCGTTCTGGATCATCTCGTCCAGGATTATGTGGACTCGGTCCAAGTTGAACATGATCTGAAGACGGCGAGGAGTCAAAGAAACAAAACAAACAAACATTTGTGCAAACAAACAGGAAGTGGTGCTCACAGACAGGAAGTGGTGCTCACAAACAGGAAGTGGTGCTCACAGAGGGCGACTGTGATTGGTCAGATTAAAGGATACGTCCAGTTCACTCTGTTGGAGACAAACAAACACAAAGTTATGAGACTGGAAACAAAGTGAAAGTCAAACAGAAACGGAGTCTGAGCTGTTTCATCTAAAAGGTTAGATAAAATAAACTTTCATTAAACAGCAACAAATAAAATCTCAAAGACACCCCTCCAAAATAAAAGACCATCTCATCTCACTCCCTGCTGTCATACTTATTTTTACATTTTATTTAAACTGTGAAACTAGAATATTTTTCAGAAATTCCTGAGCATATTTCTTTTTTTAACATATTAAACAATCTTAACATGATGATTAATTCATATTTAAGCCGTTTAACAGTTTAAAGTGAACTCACCACCCGGCTGAAGTATTTGTCCAAAACCTCCACAAAGTTGTGAACCAGCTCGTAGACGGAAAGCTCGTTCTGAGGAAACCAATCACACAAATATTCATCTGTTTAAAATGTTCTTTTATTGATATCTGGTGTCTGTCGATTTAATCAAACAAACAGAGACTTTGTTGGGGACTATTTTCAGCGGCGGATTAATATTCTAAATAATAATGATAAGGTGACAGGGCAGGAGGCGACGGCGGCTCTCACCTCGTTGTCCGTGACGCCGACCACGATGTACAGAGCGGCGTACTGACGGTAAACCAGTTTAAAGTCTTTGTACTCCACGAACGAGCACTGGGAACCAGTAGAGAGCAGAGTTAAAGGAGCACTGGGAACCAGCAGAGAGCAGAGTTAAAGGAGCACTGGGAACCAGTAGAGAGCAGAGTTAAAGGAGCACTGGGAACCAGTAGAGAGAAGGGTTAAAGGAGCACTGGGAACCAGTAGAGAACAGAGTTAAAGGAGCACTGGGAACCAGCAGAGAGAAGGGTTAAAGGAGCACTGGGAACCAGTAGAGGGCAGAGTTAAAGGAGCACTGGGAACCAGTAGAGAACAGAGTTAAAGGAGCACTGGGAACCAGCAGAGAGAAGGGTTAAAGGAGCACTGGGAACCAGTAGAGAGAAGGGTTAAAGGAGCCAACATTAGTGACCAGAGATTGACATACAGAGAGACAGACAGACAGACAGACAGACAGATGCACAGACAGACAGTCAGACAGACAAAGAGACAGACAGACAGACAGACAGACAGATGCACAGACAGACAGACAGACAGACAGGTACCTGGTCTTTCTTGCGGCTCAGGCAGCAGCGGACCACGTCGGCCTCCAGCAGCGCTCTCCTGCTGAGCTCCACCGGGTGGTAATACCGGGACAGTCTGGTCTGACCCTGCCGGTTCACCATCAGCATGAACTTTATCATCCTGAGACAGACAGACACTGAGGATAATAATCAATAATCAATAATATACACGTCCATATGACATATTTATTATCAATGAAGTGAAATACAAGAAAAGCCGAACATGGAAGTACTCAAGTAGAGGACAAGTACCTCAAAAGTAACTGAAGAACTCTTAACAGCCGTTTACAATGATAGATGACGCGTTTACGGTTTACATCTATAGGATAGCGGAGTGTCCGAGGAGCACCTGAAGGCAGCATCCCGTGGTTTCATATATATGATTTATAGATTTAATAGATTTAAAAGATTTATAGCTTTAATAGATTTTTAATAGATGTATAGCTTTAATAGATTTAATAGTTTTTTAATAGATTTAATAGATTTATAGCTTTAATAGATTTTTAATAGATTTAACAGCTTTATAGCTTTAATAGATTTAATAGCTTTAATAGATTTAATAGATTTTTAATAGATTTATAGCTATAATAGATTTAATAGATTTTAATAGATTTAAAGCTATAATAGATTTGATATATTTTAATAGATTTATAGCTTTAATAGATTTAATAGATTTTTAATAGATTTATAGCTTTAATAGATTTAATAGATTTAATAGATGTATAGCTTTAATAGATTTAATAGTTTTTAATAGATTTAATAGATTTATAGCTTTAATATATTTAATAGTTTTTTAATAGATTTATAGCTTTAATAGATTTATAGCTTTAATAGATTTATAGCTTTAATAGATTTAATAGATTTTTAATAGATTTATAGCTTTAATATATTTTTAATAGCTTTAATAGATTTAATAGATTTTTAATAGATTTAATAGATTTATAGCTTTAATAGTTTTTTCTGTCTGTAAATATAATATCTCAGTTATTGTTGAGTTTTTTATTTCATTTTTATTTTTATCTTGTTATTATTTTACTATGTCTCTTGTTTACATTTACTAATAAAGGATTATCTTATCTTATCTTATCTTAAACCGTTTGTTGCCAGTAATGAGGTTTCCGAGGAGCACCTGAAGGCGTCATCCCGTCGTCTCATAGTTAGACGGTGTGTCTCTCTAATGACGCGTCTTTGAACGCAGCATTCCCTGTGTGTGGCCGTTAGACCGAGTGACGTCACGTTAATGAAGGTTTCGTGGAACTCACCGGCAGCCGTTAGCTTGTAGCTTAGCGCTGCAGCTACGCTCTCCCCGTTAGCGGCGCTGGGAAGCTAGCTGGAGCTGTTAGCATTCCTGACGCATGCGCAGTAAAGAGCCTCCGTGGTGCGTTCATGGAGTAAATGGAAAATAGGATTTTTACATGTCAGCCCACATTTCAAACATTCTTTTAAAAAACATAAGAACATAAAACAGATTTTAGTTTTATTCCGTTTTATTTATATTTAAATGTATTTGTTGCATCTGTAACACCTTCAATAAATGATTATCTGACTTTATATTCAACTTCTTGAAGTCTTTTTGTTTTAGAGAGTTTCATATATTTATCATTATATTTTAGAAAAACAATAAAATTAGTTTTTTGTGAAACTTACATTCATAAATAAAAAAACCAACATGGTTATTAAAAGTATAAAAATCTTCTTTTCATCACATTTTCTCACAACAATATAAAGTCTTTAAAGATACGATCAAAGAGAAAGTTGCCAGAATTAGTTTTTGTGTGAAAACAAAACAGAAAGCAGTTTATGTTTACATGTTTACATCTTTTTTTAAATGTTTATAATGAATATATCATTTAACGGACACTCCCGTAACCTTTTTAAACATTTGGTATTTATAAAGGAAGCATTCAGACATTTTTCCAATTTATATAATTTACAAACAATATTGGTTCTTTATTCAAAAAGGTATTTTGGACAGGTATAGTTAAAGATTTTTTTATCCAAATTTTAGTGATCAAAATATATATTTTTTAACAACAAAAGCATTAATCTGTGTAAAGCTGAGGTATAATCAAATATTTTACATGCAATTATAATGAAATAAAAAGGAAACACCAGTAAGTGAGAACAAATATTACAATATTACATTCTAGATGTTTTAAAAATGCAATTATATTATTTAATTGTGTAAGTTTTTAATTCTTGATTGAAGATTGAACATGTATGATTTTAGAATTACTGCATTTGTGAATAGTAAAAAAATCCAAGGGATTGAAACATTAAATAAAATAAAACGATAATTATAATATATATTTTTTAATATTTATAACATATATATATATATATGTTATGTAGACAGCTTTAATTTGTCTGTATAATGTTTATAATTACATTTCAGTCATTTATACATGTAATACTATAACAGTACTATTACTATACTATTTATTATTATGATTGTTGTTGTTATTATTGTTATGATTCCTAATTTTTTTTTAATTGTTTTTAATTGTTACAACTATTATGTCTTCCTTTTATTCATTCATTTATTTTAAAGTCAGATCTTTCTGTGTGTTTGACATTATATTTGTTCATATGTAAAAGATGGAAGGGAAACAATTAAACTGAAGTGTTTTTGTCTGCTTTTATAATTACATTTGAAAAGAGATGAGTGAGCGTGTTCTGTCACTGCCGCTGTGTTGTATTCATACTTCCACTAGGTGGCCTCAAAGTTGTACATTTCCTAATTCTCAACACATTAAATTCAATTTAGTTAAAAATAATCAGCCCATTAATCCATAATGTAAATAATCATTAGTAACAATAAACTCCACCTCCATCTCATAATAAATGTGCAATAATAGTTATAATAGTTATTCTGTCTGTATATATAATATTTCAGTTATTGTGGATTCTTTACTGTTTTTATTGCTTATTTGCTATTTATAATACTTATTTTTGATCTTGGTTTTTTTTTTACTATGTCTCTTGTTTGCACTATCCTCTCTGCTGCTCTAATCCTGTAAATGTCCCCACTGCAGGACTAATAAAGGATTATCTTATCTTAATAACTGAATGCTATAAAAGCTATTAGGGAAATAGCATGTATTGGCATTTTGTTTTTTTACAACGTTAAGACAGTGTGGTATTAGTACTTTTACTTTTACTTCCTCCACCAAACCCTAAATTACAGTACCAGTCAAAAGTTTGGACACATCTTCTCATTCAACTACTTTGAAGAATCTAAAATATAAAACACAATATACACATACATATATACATTTATATATACACATACATATTCACATACATATATACACATACATATATACATATATACATATATACACATACATATATACACATATACACATACATATATACATATAAACATATATACATATAAAGATATACATATAAACATATATACATATAAAGATATACATATAAACATATATACATATGTACATAAATAAATAAATAAATAAATAAATAAATATATAAATAAATAAATATATATATATATATTTATTTATTTATTTATATTATATATATATATATATATATATATATATATATATATATATATATATACATATAAACATATATACATATGTATATAAATAAATAAATAAATATATATATATATATATATATATATATATATATATATATTTATTTATTTATTTATATATATATATATATATATATATATATATATATATATATATATATATATATATATATATATATATATATACGGTATATGATTCATGGGATCGGAGTCCAGGTGGAACGCCAGATGTCCCACGTTCTCCCTGCGTCATGAACGTCACGCAGTGGACGACAGGAAGAAGGAACCCGGATGTGTGTTTCCCGTCATGCATCGCGGCGGGTTCTCGCTCCGCAGCCAGTGAGGAGCAGTAATGGCGGCCGGGTAGCGCCTCACAGCAGCACCGCGTCCGCATCCAGCCAGCGAGACAGGGGGGCGGGGCCAACAAACCAGGAGAAACAAACATGGAGGAGCAGCCGGGAGGAGGTGGAGGAGCAGGAGGAGCAGCGGGAGGCGCCGTGGTGCCGCTGCAGCCCGACGAGCCGCCGCGGCCGCAGCAGCAGTACACCGTCCCCGGCATCCTGCACTACATCCAGCACGAGTGGGCCCGCTTCGAGATGGAGAGAGCGCACTGGGAGGTGGAGCGGGCCGAGCTGCAGGTCAGACCGGCTAGCGTAGCTTAGCTTAGCTTAGCTTAGCTTAGCACTGGTAGCTTAGTGGCTAGCCTTGGATGTGTGGAGGCTAGCATGCTAAGAGGCTAAGTGAAATGTTTAGGTTAGCATGTTAAGCTAATTGTTTGTAGCCTAGCATGCTAAATGGTTGTAGACTAGCATGCTAAGCTAATTGTTTGTAGCCTAGCATGCTAAGCTAATTGTTTGTAGGCTAGCATGTTAAGCTAATTGTTTGTTACCTAGCATGTTAAGCTAATTGTTTGTAGCCTAGCATGCTAAGCTAATTGTTTGTAGCCTAGTATGCTAGCTTAATAACCTAAATGTTTGTAGCCTGTCATGCTAGCCTAGCATGCTAAGAGGCTAACCTAAATGGTTGTAGCCTAGCATGCTAGCTTAATAACTTAAATGTTTGTAGCCTAGCATGCTAACCTAAATGTTTGTAGCCTAGCATGCTAGCTTAATAACCTAAATGTTTGTAGCCTAGCATGCTAGCTTAATAACCTAAATGCTTGTAGCCTAGCATGCTAGGTTAATAACTTAAATGTTTGTAGCCTAGCATGCTAAGAGGCTAACCTGAATGGTTGTAGCCTAGCATGGTAACTTAATAACTTACTTGTTTGTAGCCTAGCATGCTAAGAGGCTAACCTAAATGTTTGTAGCCTAGCATGCTATCTTAATAACTTGAATGTTTGTAGCCTAGCATGCTAAGAGGCTAACCTAAATGTTTGTAGCCTAGCATGCTATCTTAATAACTTGAATGTTTGTAGCCTAGCATGCTAAGAGGCTAACCTAAGTGTTTGTAGCCTAGCGTGCTAAGAGGCTAACCTAAATGGTTATAGACTAGCATGCTAACCTAAATATGTTGTATCTTAGCATGCTAAGTGGCTAACCTAAATCTGTGGAAGCTAACCTGCAGCCATTTTGGGTCTGTCGCGCTAGCTTCAGGCCGCTGTGTTTACTAGCGAGCCTGTGTCATCAATGCTACGTGGTGTTAGCATCACACAGCTAGCCTGTGTTTGATTATTGATCAGGAGATATAAAGTTAACTTCTATGCTTTTATTGTGAAACTCTTCCTGATTTAAATCTCAGCTTCTTACTGATTTCTTCTCCTCTCATTCGGCTGTTGATCTTTGTCTCTTTTGAGCCTTTTATAGTTCGTATTTTAACCCTCCAGTAAGCACTTAACTTGTTAATATGTGAATCTTTTCCATCCCTGTTATAAATATTAGAATATGTGAATACATTACATTACATAACATTAGTCATTTAGCAGACGCTTTTATCCAAAGAGACTTACAATAAGTGTATTCAAGAGAACTACGAGTCACCAGAAGTCATAAGTGCATCTCCTTTCTTAAACAAGCATCTAAGAGCATAAACCAGAGCAAAAGTACAGAAACAAACTAATACGGATACAATAAGTGCAACAAACTAATATGATACAATAAGTGCAACAAACTAATATGATACAATAAGTGCTACAAACTAATATGATACAATAAGTGCAACAAACAAACTAATATGATACAATAAGTGCAACAAACTAATATGATACAATAAGTGCTCAGTGTCGGACTTCTTGAAGCGGTGAGTTTTCAGCCTGCTCCGATAGTTCCGTCCTGATGAATACCATGCAATGATCTCATAACTTTGTAAACAATGAAAACAGACCCGTGTTGTCATCCCCGACTAGTATGCTTTACATTTTTCTTGATTATTTTCACTCAAATAAAACATCACATTTAGCTGATTCCCAGATTAATGCAGTGATTTATGAAAGCTGTGTCACGTTTATGTTGGTTATAGACCGTCAAGTCACTCGCTAATTATATCAGGCGTACGTTTCTGTTGGAGGAGGATGAGGTGGTGAAATGTGGAGCAGTTCATGTCTTTGTCATAACACACCCGGCGTGTGTGTGTGAGTAAGTGTGTGCGTGAGTGTGTGTGTGTGTGTGTGTGTGAGTAAGTGTGTGTGTAAGTGTGTGTGTGTTCTGCTCTGACTTGTTGTGTTGGGACTCCGGATGCCTTCAGCATGACTCCGTCAGAGTTCCAGATAAGTCGAAGGTGTCGACATTCTCGTTCCGTTAACTGAAGGAGCAGAGCCGGTAAACCGTAAAGGCAATAAACGGTCGTGTGTATATATTCTCTGGAAAAGCTTTGGACCCAGTTTCATTTGAATGTTAAGAATCATTATTTACTTAGATTTTTAAACAGTTCTTTTAAGGTTGTGTGTAACTTTTAGTTGTTCCAGAATTAATTAGGATGAATGATTACAGAGCCACTATTAAAAACAGGGTTTATTTATCGAGGACGTTCAGTGTCTCAGCTGTCTGTTGCACTCATTCAGTCTGCGGCGGTGACTCCGTGGCTTTACTGGACCTTAAACCGATGATCCCAATGAGTCAGTCACATGTCACGTTTTTAGATCGGCACTCTGCTGATCCTCTGAGTTCAGGTGTCGGAGCAGAAACAGTCAGAGCAGAGCTTCCCCCTCGTTGTCTTTATCACAACAATCATAATGTGCTTATAGGCGGTTAAGCAGACAAATGAGTTTTGAAAATGTTTAAATTCAGAATCAATGCATCATCTGATCGTCCTTCATAGAGACCACAGATCAAACTTCATGTTCGCAAATGTTCCTCGGCTTTTATTGAAGAAAGACTTTAAAGCATCGAGTCAACACTCATGTGATTTATCTATCGTCATTACAAGATTATTGATCAGTTGATTGACAGCTAGAAATACCAATTGGTTCATATGAAGGTTGTGCAGAACAGCAGCAGTCTGCTCTGTCACTCTAACAATATATTAATATGGTCAATAGATCCTTTATGTTGGATGTTTTAACATATTTAAGAATATCTGTACCGGTTGCTGCAGATCTCAGTTATTATAATAATACATTTTATTTGTATAGTGATTTAAAAGGCACTTTAAATGGTAGAGAGAGGAACTAAAAGCAGATACAGATCAGATTAAATGGGTGAGTTTTTAAGGAGGGACTGTCTGAGGTGAAGCAGGAGAACTGGATTCTCTGCTGAACTGGGACCCAGTGGAGGTTTAGGACTGGTGGATGTGGTCGCTGGAGTTTTGGTTGGTTTGTAGTTGTGTTGAGGATTGTGGTGGATGTGCTGCCGTACAGGATGCTGAGGAAGAAGAAGAAGAAGAGGGGCGATGTTCTTAATTCTGGATTTGTTTCACTTCAGGCCGGCTCTCTGATTGGTCGATGAGTTTTCCCTGAAATCTCTCCTGAGTGGATGAAACACCTGCTGTGTGTTTGAGAAACCTGTTAATCAGCATTTATTTAAGCCACGACCAAATCTTAGTTTGACAACCGAAAAGTATGTAAATGAGTGTTTCAGTGTGGATGGATCTATTAAATTCAGACAGTCACACAGACCGTCCACTTAATCTGGATTAATTCCACAGTGTAACGTTAACCATCAGTGTTGAATAAAGTTTAACTGACATAAGTATAACTTTTAGTATTTTTGATGGTTTACTGACTTCAGAGTGTTGAAAATGATTTTTGGGACGGTGGTAAATAAAAGTCTGGATCCTTGTAGACCAGCTGCTATAATCAAACAACAAAGGGATCAGTATCTGACAATATGGATCATCAATAATTAGTATGAGCGGCAAAAAGAGGTATATTTGCTCCTTTTTTTTACTTTGTGCTGATCTGTTCTGAACAGTGAGTTTTATGAAGTTACTCATTTCAGTTGGAGGTCGTTTCATAGTTTGTGTGAAGTTAAACTATGAATTCTCATCAGTAATTATTAACCGATAGAAGTGATGACTCTGTGGTCTTCACTCCAGCACAGTGAAGCGTTCTGATTGGTCCAGTTTGTCGGTGTTTGCTGTGTAAACCCGGCCGAGGCAACAGATGTTTCCCCTGCACTCGACCGGACTCGATCCTGTACGTGGACGCCGCTCACGCTCCGTGCGCACTGGAGCGTCTGTTGTGGTGGAGCAGCTGCAGGTTGAAGTGAGATGATATAATCGATCCTCCTCAAAGCTCCACAGGAAGCAGCTGTAAAAGGTTGATGCAGGAGGACGTGAGGGCTCTGACCCCTGACCTCTGATCAGCCTCTCCCCTCATGAAAGAGTCGGGAGCAGAATATTTCTGGTGACTCTTTTATTTTGAAGTGTCTGTGTGGAGTCTGAGCAGCTTCTGAGGGATGTCTGACATGATTTATGTTTAACGGTTAAGGAGTTATCGTTAGCGTATATCAGGGCTAACAATCAATCAATCATATTAACTCTTGACCAGTTTACTAGTCATGGAAAAAGATCAAATGTCCTGGAAAGAGATTTAAACATTCTCCTGTTTTCCTTTAGATGAGGATGAACTTCTAGTCTCTGTCAGAGGAGACCCTCAAAACAGAAACATCTCCACCTGAAGGGCTATTATGTTCAGGATCATGTTGAGTGGACACGCTGAGAACAACTCCAGTCACATGGTTACACATTAAAACTCTGAATAACGTCAGTTTCGTTTTCTTTTAAATGTCAATATGACCCACTGCTGGCTGGCTGCCAACTGGGGTAGTTTTTATTCCTCTATTCTCTGATATATTAATTCATGATTTCTCGGCATGTAAGAGAAGGTTTCTTAGATAAATGATATGCAGGTCTTTAAATCAGACGTCCACAGAGAGGACCATGTTAGTGTGGAGAGAGAAAAGGTCCTGCAATATGATCTCTAGGGAATGAATTCTCTAATATCAGTCGGGAGAAAAACAATCACACACCAGACTGTGAGTCAAGTTGCACATCTTCTTTTTTTTATATCATAAATGATAACGGACGTGTTTTACTGATTAAACAATGGATTTAAGGATAACATTATCAGCTGATAATCGATAAAGAAAATTGGATATTAAATTGAATCTTCAGGTCAGGTGGCCTCAGAAATGGTTGCTTAAAAACTGCAAACATACTTTAATTTTTTTTTTTTTTTTTTTTACTTAAATGAAATGAAAAGGGTTATTTTCTAGTTTGAAGGGAAGTCAGTTGACTCTGCAAACTCCCATTGCACACCCCGGCTTGTAGCCAGGAGGTCAAAGGTCACGGCGTTTACCTGGAGAGCAGTCTCGGGGCCGACCGCCCGTCGGTAGGTGGAGCTGCACCGCGGCGTTTTGGTAACGAGAGCAGGGCGGTAATGAGGCGCCGCGGCCCACTGGGCCTGTTCTGAAAGCCCCGTCCCAGCTGGACGCTAAAAGTAGACCGGCCCGAAATAACACACACACACACACACACACACACACACACACACACACTCTTCAAATAGTCTGATATCGTCTTCACTCACAACAACAAAAGACTCCACGATTGTTAAAATCTGAAGTTTAAACCAACAAGAAGTCGGCATCACGCTGCTTTTATCAAATGTTTGTGACTATTGGATCTCGGCGTGTTTGTGTGTGTTTGTGTGTGTGTGTGTGTGTGTGTGTAATGACGCAGTTGTTCAGAGGAATGCCCCCCCCCCTCTGTTTAACCTGATTTGTCATCCTGGTATATCTGGCCAGTGAACTCACCCCTTCATCATCATCACCATCACCCTGGCACTCTGACCTCACTCCAGCTCCCTGAGGAGCGCTTGATTCATGCTCACCAGGTGCACTGGGGGGGGGGATCCAAATGATGTGTGAAGAGATTTCTTAACAGCTGCCTTTCACAGATTCTCTCAGACGAACTCACAGTGATCTGACTGCAAACAAATAAACAAAAGTATTAAAAAGACAAAATGTATTTCCAATTTATAAACAAGGACTCATAAATGAATAAAACAAAGGCGGCATGAACTAAATAAACAGACATTATTATAAACGAATAACACAAAGGTATTACAAACAATTAAACACATTTATTCCAAAATTATAAACAAAGATATTATAAACAAATAGAGGCATTATAAACAAATATAACAAAATGTATTTTATGTATGTATAGGTTAAAACTGTCTAAATGTAGCTGGATTTGATTGCTTTGATATTTCTTTCAAGCGTTTGGTATTTTGTCCACAGACTTAAATCCGTCTGTTAATGGTGACTATTGTTGCTTCAGTTCAAGGGTTAGAAGACAAAATAAGTGTCTATTTAAATATGTTTTCAACCACACTTCTGTTGACCTCACCAGGTTAAATTCAGGGTTTGATTGAAGCTCATAAACGCTGGCTGATGTCAGACAGTTGGAGGTAGTGTGTTTTTATGGATGATGACTGTGTACAGAAACGTCACTCTGAGCTTTGGTCAAAGTGCAGCGACTCAGCAAACATTCAGGTGAACTGACTGACTGACTGACAGACAGCCGACGCTCACTACAGAGCTCTGTTCATAAACTAGCTGGTGGAGTTAAACTGTCAGCAGGAAACAAAACGGTGTAATTCTCCTCTAATTTACAATTACATGTGAACGTCTCATCAGCAGCTGTCCTTCACTCTGCTGAAATACTGAGCATGGTTCAGACGTCTGGCTGTTTACACACACACACACACACACACACACACACACACACACACACACACACACGTATGTCTTCTGGTATGTTCGGAGCTGCGGCTGTCAATCACCGAGCCGACCAATCAGAGCAGGGCTGAGCGAGTGTGGTGTCTTACGTCATCGTCCTCCCAGTTCAGTCTGTCGCTCTCTCTTTTGAACGGGGAGGACCTCTTTTTTTCACCGTCGCCGTGACGACCCTCACTAGAGGAAGTCGCGACCCCCCCCTTGTTGCCATGGTCACCCTGGCAGACAGAACCCTGTGTTTGTGTATAAATAGATTTCAGCCTCCTCGGCCTTTATCGGTGTTTGGTTTCAGGAGCAGCTGCTCACAGACAGACAGACAGGTGGACGGAGAGACAGACAGGAAGATACAGAGAGAGAGAGAGAGAGACGGAGAGACAGACAGGTGAAGAGACAAACAGATGGACGGACAGGTAAACAGAGAGACAGGTGGACAGACAGTGAGACAGGTAGACAGGCAGGATGTCTGAAAGTTTGGGACGGGACTTGAACCAATCAGTGTCCGTCTTATCCGCCATTTAAAAAAAAAAAATAAAAAAAATGATGAAGACAATAATTGATCATGATGATTGATCGTCTCTCAATGGAATCATGTTGAAATCAATAATGAAGATACCGTGATGCTCAAGCGTCTGGATTGGTGATAACGAGCACAGACTCTGATGTGAGATAATTAGTTTAACGTTAACCATCACAGTGTAAATAAAGTTTTACTGACGTCAGTTATCCTCCAATATTCAGTAAAATGTGAGATCAGGACTTCATTTATGCTTTTTTAGTCTCTGATAATGTCTAGGATAAATCCAGTAGTTTGAAGGAGATGTTTTCACATTAATATAAAATAGATATTAGAGATGAATTATGATGTTTAACCTCCTAACACTAGCTCTAAGTTGATTATAATAAATCATTAAAACTACTGACTAGATTTGTTTTAATCCATAAATACAATCTTTTAATTTTGTGTTTTTATAAAGAAGGAAAAACCCTATAAATTACTAAAACAAAGTTAAAGTATAACATTTGGTATTTTTGATGGTTTACTGACTTCAGAGCATTATAATGATTTTTACGAAGTTGAAAAATAAAAATAAAAGTCTGGATCCTTGTAGACCAGCTGCTATATTCAAACAACAAAGGGATCTGTATCTGACATTATGGATCATCAACAATCCATAATGTCATATAGAAGTTATATTTGTTCTTTTCTTTCTGCTGATCTGATCCGAGATAACGATCTGAAGCGGGATTTTTTAAAATCTGCTGCACCACTAGTTCAGAGATGTGTGTTCATGCTTCCTACAGTGCAAGGTCATGATTTCACCTTTGACCTTTTGAACTGTGATGTCATGAACTCATTCAGCTGTCTGTGTCTGTTTGTCTGCAGGCGAGGATAGCGTTCCTGCAGGGGGAGAGGAAAGGTCAGGAGAACCTGAAGAACGACCTGGTTAGAAGAATAAAAATGTTAGAATACGCTTTAAAACAGGAAAGGTAAGAAATGAAGCGTTATTACTAATACTATATATATATACATACACACACACACACACACACACACACACACACTTTATCATCATGCTGATCTGCAACTTGATGTGATCAAGCTAACGTTAGCTAGCTATGAATCAATAAATGTCAGCCTGTCCTTTGTAACGCCCTGTGAAGCTAAAACACATTTTAATTAATATAAGACAACTTTAATTATCTTGTCAGCTTGGATAGTTCATCAGTCTGCCTCCTTACCTCTTAGCTGTGGGATGTCAGGCTCCCTGTGGAAAAGTTATTGACTGAATTTAAACATTGGCGTTTAAAATCATGATTAAAAGCTCATTCAGTCATTCGTAACATCTTTTATTTTCTGGTGCAGAGCAACTTACTTACTTACTTTAATTCCTGAATCCTGATTGAAGAGTGTACTTTAACTTCTTTGACTGCTAAATCGGATGTTTTCACTTCACAAATAATGATCTTATTAGACGTAATTAAAACGTGGGACTTGTAAACAGAGGAGTTGCCATGATTAATACATTTATATCATTCTATGTGAGGTGTAATGACGACATGGATATTTTTTCCTTCCCCCCTCAGAGCAAAATACCACAAGTTAAAATATGGAACCGAGTTGAACCAAGGAGAGATGAAGATGCCAAGCTTTGAATCAGGTATGTGATGAAAGAACATGTCGGTTTAAAGTGTCACAGAAAGAATCTCTGGACTTCCTGCTCCGCTCTAATCTCTTCTTCTCCTCCTCTCTGATTCTCAGCATCATCTCCTCCTCTTCCTCCTCTTCTCCCCTATGTTTGAAATAGCCACTTTAAAACTCATCCAGTGTTTGTACTGGTTACGATGATTCTTCACACACCAGTTGTCCTTCTAGTTTTTATATATTATTATTATTATTATTATTATTATAATGGATTTTCTCCTGAAGGTTTCGTCTGTTCTGTGTGTTTGTCCCTTTAGACACCAAAGACTCCGAGGTCTCTGCTGTTCCCGCCAACAGTCAGCTCACCTGGAAACAAGGAAGACAACTACTCAGACAGTAAGAACAACACGTCAGCGTTCACTCCTTAAGTCATCTTTCTGTAGAAGGTCAAAGGAGACCCTTTAAAAACTAAGGATCAAACGTGTCGATTAATCCTCGTACAGGCTTGTCAAGTACGACTGCAACTATCAGATATAATCGCTGGTGATTAAGCTGTCGATTTATCCGTTTTTAAATGTCAAAACTCATCGAGGAGGACGAGTAGTCTCTGGACAGAAAATAACCACCAACAATCGTGTTAATTAATTAATTATTAGTCATATTTTAAGAAAGAAAAGCCAAACTTTAGAATTCTCTGCTTTTCTTACGTCATACGTTAAAGTACATTTAATACTTTTATGTTTTTAAGTGTTGGTTGGACGAAAGAAGACATTTGACGACGTCGGCTTAAGGACCAAACAATAATAATAATAATAATATATTTATTACTTTAGCAGCTGTTATTACAGTTTACTCAGTGCTCTTACTGACAGAGAGGCGACACATCAGCAGAAAGCCCAACAGTTAAACAAGAACAAGACAATCAAAGCAATCGATACGATAAGAACAAACTAAGAAATAAAATACAAAACAATAATTATAACAATATCAAAATAAACATGCATGAAAAGACACATTAGTAATTTAATCCAGAAGAAAATCTGCAGATCTACTTTACAAGATGGCGTCTTTAAAACCCAAAGAGATTCAGTTCACGGTGATGTTAAACTGTGTGTGTCTGTGTGTGTGTGTGTGTGTGTGTGTTCAGGTACCTGCAGGAAGTAGGATACACGGACACCATCCTGGACGTTCGTACTCAGAGGGTCCGCTCTCTGCTCGGCCTGTCGGGCTCAGAGCAGAACGGTTCTGTGGAGAACAAGAACCTGCAGCACCTGATCAACGGGACGGAGCGCCGCAAGGACAGCAAAAGGTACAAACGTATACACACACACACAGGAAGTCCCCCGGGGTCAAAGGTCACACAGGTCACACCTCTGTTTGTTTCCAGGAGTCCAGGGGACGTCCTGGAGACGTTCAACTTCCTGGAGAACGCAGAGGACAGCGACGAAGACGAGGACGAGGAGGGAGACCTGATGGACGACATCAGCACAGACAAACACCACCGAGCCAAGAAACACAAGACCAAGGTACACACACACACACACACACACACACACACACTCACACTCACACACACTCTTCTCCTCCCTGATTCTTCTTTTCCTCCTCTTCTCCTTGATGTTTACCTCTCCTCCTCCTCTTCCTCCTGTAGGTGGGGAATGAAGGCTTGGCGTCCGAGGACGACGCCGACACGGAGGAGGCTCTGAAGGAGTTTGACTTCCTGGTGACGGCGGAGGACGGCGAGGGAGCGGGGGAGGCTCGGAGCTCCGGGGACGGGACAGAGTGGGGTGAGAGACCAGACATTTGACCTTTTGGTTTAACTGGACTCAGTACCATGTGGTCCGCTCACTGACGAACCCTAACCCTTCATTATTATTATTAATGTATTATAATGGTGATTAATAATATATTATATAGTTAATATTAGTCGTTTAAAAATGATTTCATATTGTTTTGTGGAGGAAAAGACAAAGTGTGTTAAGTTAACATCCGTTTGTGTCTGTGCAGCGGAGCCCCTCCCGTTTCCTCCCGGCGGGGGAAGTCCTTCCTGTTGGGCTCAGACGACGTGTTGGAGAGCGTGCTGGGTTTGGGCGACCTCGCTGACCTCACCGTCACCAACGACGAAACAGACTACAGCTACGACGTAAGACACCAACAGGTCACGAGCCGTCCATGGGTGCGGTTGAACGCGTCACTTATCGTTTCTTATTGACCTCCAGCTGCCGTCCAACAAGGAGTCTTCGTTCAGGAAGACGTGGAACCCCAAGTACACGCTGAGGAGCCACTTCGACGGCGTTCGAGCGCTGGCATTCCATCCGGTGGAGCCCTGTCTGGTCACCGTGTCCGAGGACCAGACCCTCAAACTGTGGAACCTCACCAAGACCGTCCCTGCCAAAAAGTACCTCACACACACACACACCTCTCTAAACATAACCCTGACTTTATCATTATTGGGTGTTTTATTGATCAACAGGACTGCTCTTAACCCTCTGAACCCCAAAACAAACGGTCACCAAAACTACACCGTTTATCACAGCAGGAGCTTAAAAACCCGTCATTACCGTCAGAGTTTCATATTTCTGACGGTCCCTAAACACATCATGTGTGACAAACCCTTGTGTCAGGAAAGAACAGCCCAAAGCTTATTTAGATTTTTCATCAAAAACATTTTATTCTTCACGTCTCATTTCAAATCTCAACACAAATTAACCGTTTGCTTCAACCAGATTCTGTAAAAAACATTTAATTCTGAGTTCCTCAGTTCAACGATGAAGCCATGAGACCAACAGTCATGTGACGGAAAACTGTGAAACTTGGCGCAGAGAGGAGAGGTTGTAAAAATGTGAATAATTAAATAAAAATATCATGTAGAGCCTCCATTTTTTTAACAAAATTGATAAACTTAAAGATACTTGAAACAATTTTTAATATAAAGATTCTATTGTTGTCCAATTTTTGTAAAATAAATGATTAACGAAATTAAACATTTTTATGAATAATGTCATAACTGTTATTCTTAACTAAATACAGAAATGAGTTCTCTCCGGTTCTAGTCATGAATGTTCTGTTTCCAGAGATGATCAGGACTTTTATTTTGAAATGAAAAACAAGGCAACAGAGAGTAAAATGTGAGAGGAACAAAAAAAAGTACATTTTGGTGATAATACTTATGTACTTGCGTAACATTTTGAATGTATTATTTTCAGACTGAGGTACTTCACAGACTATTTCTTTCTCTTTTGTGGATTCTCTCGGCTTCAGAGGAAAAGTTCCCTCTTCTAGTATTTTGCATCTCATTTGCGTCTCTGTCACTCTTCAGCCCGACTTCAAACAAACGTAATCCGACCGGCTCAGAACTCCGCTTCACTCTGAGGAGCTTTTTAAACACCAGATGATGATGATGATGATGGTGTGTTTTCTTTTACAGAAGTGCCTCTTTTGATGTGGAGCCCGTCTATACATTCAGAGCCCATGTGTACGTATCACACACACACACACACACACACACACACACACACACACACACACACACACACACACACTCTCTCTATCAGGGTCATTGAAGCTCTGTAGGTGGTCCATGATGCCTCAGGTGATCATGTTGGATGTCTCCGTCTGTCCCCAGCGGTCCGGTGTTGTCGTTGGCGATGACCTCCAGCGGCGAGCAGTGTTTCAGCGGCGGCATCGACTCCACCATCCAGTGGTGGAACATCCCCAGCTCCAACGTCGACCCCTACGACACCTACGGTACACGCCTCTAACCTCCACCCTCAAGTCTCTTTTGCTCAGGAAGCTTCCTCACTGAGTGAAATGTCTCTGAAGCATGGCCGTCATGATGGGAGCTGTTTGAATGCTAAGGAAAGGTGCTTCAATGCTTCCTTTCCTAGCTCCTTTAGCAGAGGAAACGCTGGACCACCCAAAGGAAAGGAGATAATGCCGCCCCACAATTCCTTGCGGCGGCAACATTTAAAGTGACGCACCGTGAAAACAAATGTTAATCTTTAGGTTGAATAATTATTTTCAGAGTCATAAACTAACCGGGTTGATGTTGATTATAAAGATTATTATAAAGAGAGACGACCTTTTTGTTTCATTTTAAATGTTTTTATTTACTTCTAACATGTTATATGCAAAAAACAAAACAAGAATATTAAATAAAATGAACAGTAAATATAGAAAACTGATTATGAACAAATTCTCATTCTCAATAACATGAAGCATCAGTAAAATAATATTGATGAGTTTCATTGATGTTTCACATGAGTGAACTGTCATCATGAGGACGTAGTTTAGTGAAAGTCTTTTCCTAACTCCTCCTGAACTCTCATGTTTCCTGAATGAAGAGGTCAAGGAAAAGTGGTCAGGAAAGGACGATAGGAGGTCATTTTTTTTTTATTATTTCACGAGTCTGAACGAGGGATGTTGAGATTAACCCGTTTTACCGTAAACCACGATTCTATAACGTCACGTTTTCATAACCGTTAGGACTGGACAAGCTACATTTATAGTGTCCTGATTCCTCTCTGTCTCTGTGTGTTAGGAAATGTTTGCAAAATGTCCTTTTTAAGTGTCCTCACTTTGAAAAAGACGTCCAGACTCTTTAAGAACGTCTTCATTTAAATGTTCCTACTTCCTTCTGAAAAAATGTCCCCGGCTTTTAAAGAGTCTGGTTCTCTCCAGGTGTCTTAACTTGTAGGTTTAACAGACAGAAGTAGAAAAACAACATCTGTAGCACACGGTACAATAATTGACCCCGCCCCTCTTTTTCCCTCTCCTCCAATCAGATCCCAGCGTCCTGGCGGGTTCGTGGTTGGGTCACACGGACGCCGTGTGGGGATTGGCTTACAGCGGCATCAAGAACCGCCTCCTGTCCTGCTCGGCCGACGGAACGGTGAAGCTGTGGAACCCGACGGAGAAGAACCCCTGCATCAGCACTTTCAACACAAACAACGGTGAGGACGGAGGACGGACGCCCCCCAGAGGACACCTCAGGAACAGCAACCGCTCAACCTGTTGATCTGTGTGTTTTTGTAGAGCACGGGGTCCCGACGTCGGTGGACTTCAACGGCTGTGACCCCGCCCACATGGTGGCGTCGTTTAACAGCGGAGACGTGGTGGTGTACGACCTGGAGACTTCCCAGAATGCACTGGTGCTGAAGGGGCAGGGAGATGGCAGTAAGACGAACACACACACACACTCACACACACACACTATGCTTTTCATTAAAGACATTTTAATTCTGAGATATTAAGTAAAAGTACATCACACTTTTATGTGTAATAATGTCTCCCCCCCCAGCGCTCCCAGGGTCCAATCATATCAATAAGGTGGTCAGTCATCCCACGCTGCCCATCACCATCACCGCTCACGAAGACCGACAAATCAAATTCTACGACAACAAGTCAGGTCAGTCTCTGTCTCTCTCTACCTGTCTGTCTGTCTCTCTCTACCTGTCTGTCTGTCTCTCTCTCTACCTGTCTGTCTCTGTGTTCTTGTCTCCTTGTCTCAGTCTCTCTCTGTGTCCTTGTCTCTCTCTGTGTCCTTGTCTCTCTGTCTCTCTCTGTGTCCTTGTGTCCTTGTCTCAGTCTCTCTCTGTGACCTTGTCTCTCTCTGTGTCCTTGTCACCTTGTCTCCTTGTCTCTCTGTCTTTCTCTGTGTCCTTGTCTCATTCTCTCTCTGTGTCCTTGTCTCCTTGTCACCTTGTCTCCTTGTCTCTGTCTCCAGGTAAAGTGGTCCATGCGATGGTGGCTCATCTGGACGCAGTGACCAGTCTGGCTGTGGATCCTAACGGGATCTACCTGATGTCTGGAAGTAAGGAGACGCACACAGGGCTGCTTCTGCTCCTCCTGCTCCTCCTCCTCTGGTTCTAACATGTCTCCTCCTTCTCTCCTCCGACTCCCTCTTCATCCTCCTCACCTCTTCATCCTCCGACTCCCTCTTCATCCTCCTCACCTCTTCATCCTCCTCACCTCTTCAACCTCCTCATCTCCTGCTCCCTTTCTTCTCCTCTTACTCCTTTTCTCCCATTTCTTCCTTTGCTCCATCTTAACCCTTCTTGGGTTTGTCCGCCTCCTCCTCCATCGTTTTCATCCATATTCTGCTCCTCTTCTCCCCCCCTTTTTGTATTTTCCTCTTTCTCTCTCCTCCACCACCACCTCCTCTTTTCTCCTCTTGTTCCTCTCTCCTCCTTCTTCTCTCGCTTTCCTCCTATCTCTTCATACTCTCTCTCCTCTTAACTCCTCTCGCTTTTTTCTCTCCTCCGCTTTCCCTACTTCTCTCTCTCTCCTGCACCTCTTTTTTTCGGACTCCTACACCTCTCTTCCTCCTCTCCCCTCCTCTTCCTCTCTCTCTCCTCCTCCCTCTCTCCTACTCCTCCCTCTTTCTCTCTCTCTCCTCTGCTTTCCTGCCTTCACCTCTCTCTCCTCATCCTCTTTCCTCCTCTCCTACTCCTCTTCCTCCTCTCTTCCTCCTTTCTATTACTCCTCTCTCATCCTCCTTCTCTTTCCTCTCTCTCCCCCTGTCTCGCTTCCTCCTCCTCTCTCTCCTCCCCCTCTCTCTCCTCCCCCTGCTCCTTCTGCTCCTCCTCAGGTCATGACTGCTCCCTTCGTCTGTGGAACTTGGACAGTAAGACGTGCGTTCAGGAGATCACGGCTCACCGGAAGAAGAGCGAGGAGGCCATCTACGACGTGGCCTTCCACCCCTCCAAGGCCTACATCGCCTCCGCCGGAGCTGACGCCCTCGCCAGGGTCTACGTGTAGACGAGGAGGAGGAGGAGGAGAAAAAGGAGGAGCAGAGGACCGCGGGGCGAGAGACAGAGAAAGAGAGAGACTAGTCTGTTCACACTAACAGTATTCAGGTCTGTTCAGGTATCTGAACACAGATGATATATTAATGAGGACTGGACACACACACACACACACACACACACACACACACACACACACACACACACACTCTCCTTCAGTGAGGAGGTGCAGCTGTGTCGTCTCCTCCGGCTGACTGAAGACATTGAGATGTTTAGCAGCAGAAACGTTGTGTAAACGTTGTTTAAACGCTGCAGGTCGAAACTGAGCAGCTCACCTGTCCTGTGATGTCATCACGTCCCCCCCCACCCCCGTCCCATCATGATGACACTACACCCCCCCCCCCCCCCCTCGTGTTAACACTAGTCTGTCCTCCTGATCAACCAGAGGACGGCCTTAAAGGAAACGCACCCTGATAATCAGCTCTCTGCGTCCACTAGTTTGTTTTTCTTCATCTTCTGATGATGATGATGATGAGGATGACATCACATCCAGAGGTTTGACAGCAGAGACGGTTTCATGTTTTTGGTGTCCGTCCCTCAGAATCAGAGAGCTTCGTTCTGTGTCCTCCGTCTCATCAGAAAACACTCGAGCGTCCTGTTTCTCTCTGTCGGTGGTTTGGATCTCAAAGCTCTGAGGGATCTGTGTGTCGACGGTTCTCATCCCTCGTGACGTTCCAGTAACTTTTGGGCTTTTTGTGTTTTATTGTCTTTGATAGAGAGACAATGTCCCGGCTGGACTCAAAGACGTCCTGAATCATGGCGACCTCACAAAGCCGTCGGTGGTGCTTTAAGAAGCTGCTGTCAATCATCTGCAGTCACAACGTTGGACAACATAAGACAACTTTAGATAAAGACAGACAACGTTAGACAACATAAGACAACTTTAGATAAAGACAGACAACGTTAGACAACATAAGACAACTTTAGATAAAGACAGACAACGTTAGACAACATAAGACAACTTTAGATAAAGACAGACAACGTTAGACAACATAAGACAACTTTAGATAAAGACAGACAACGTTAGACAACATAAGACAACTTTAGATAAAGACAGACAACGTTAGACAACATAAGACAACAGTGGCAACTGTTTGAGGGCGTTGGAGGACATAAGACGATGTCAGGAATTTAAAGGACGCAAGACGTTAGAGGACATGAGAGTACGCCAGACTTTCGGGGACGTTAGAGGACCTCAGACGTTAGAGGACAGCAGACGTTAGGGGACCTCAGACGTTAGGGGACTTTAGGGGACGTTAGAGGACGCCAGACTTTAGGGGACGTTGCTAGCTGTTGGTCAGTTTGTAGATGCTGCTTTTTGTCAATATGAGAGATCATACCTCATTACCTGAACGCAGCATTACCGCTCAGTGATTCATTAGTTAATTCTTTAGTGGTCCTAACGTCTCTTGTTGCTGTCTTTCCTGCTGCTAAGTAAACGAGGGTTGCGTTCAGAGCTCTGCCAAAACAAAACGGTTACTCAAAGTGGTGTTGACACGTTCGTCCGCCATCAGAAGGTTTAAATGTCGGTTAATTGGAGCAACAGATGTGCTGACGTCAATGATTTCACCTCGATACACAGATGAAACCGACACCGTGAACAATGTGGAGCTGCTAAACCGACAAACGTCTCAGAGAAACATCCCAAACCAGGAAAGAGAAAGGAACGCGATGCTCAAACTGCTCGTGGCGAAGAACAGAACATGTGATGTTTTAACCCGTCGAGGATTTGTTGTATTTAAGTTTTTTAAATCTTAAAATCTAAAGTAAAGATTTTCAGATTGTGACTTTTTTTACCGTGTTTTTAAGAAGTTAGAGAAACTGTTGGTTTTCTTTCTGAATAGAACGAACACGTCGGGTTCAAAATCAGATTTTCTTTGTGTCCGACGAGCTGATTGTCCTACCCCCACCCACCCCACCCCCTGCACCTCCTTAGCCTCTGGCGGGCCAATCACAGCCCCGCGTTTAAACCGCCAACTGAGCAGCGAAGCGTTCGGATGTCGGCGTTACCGTAGTTACGTGTGGACGTTTTCTGTCTGTGTAAAATAAATCTAGTTTTTATAATCGTTTTTATAAACGTGAAGAAACGTCTCGTCAACGGCAGCGAGGAGGATTCTGGGTCGTCGCTCCCGTCCTGTCCTGCAATCACTCTGGATCTCAGTTGAGCTTTTAAGGAGGAGGAGGAGGAGGAGGAAGGAGCTCCGTCTGTCCTCGTCACAGACACACAAAGATTGAGATTCAAGTAAATGAAGAGATCATTACATTTTAGAGAACATTTCTAGCTTCTGGTAATTCACCTGGAAGTATTTGGCTTTACAAACTGGTACCTGAACGCACCATAGGAAACCCTCCTCTTCCCCCTCCTCCTCCTCCTCCTCACATCACCGTGTGAGTTTTCTCTTCACATTGAGAACATTTGACTTTTCGTCATCGCAGCTCCAACAAGCAGGAGTGAATTTATTTATATCATTTTTTTTTTTTTTTTTTGGGTCCTTATAAGGAAAAAAAGGAACCGGTTTGAGCTCCAGGGGAAACGGTCCAATCAGACGCCTCCTGGGGCGGGTTTTGAAAACAAAAGCTGCCACCTGATTGGCTGAACATCCAGCTCAGAGTTTAATTTCCTGGTTGTGGTTTGTTTTTAATTTAATAGTTTGAGCAGAAGGGATTTGTAACGCGAGCGTCTCCTGATTGATCACAGATCTTTATTTTTCTTTCCACCCACGCTACGACTTACTGTGTAACTAAAGACTCTTTTTGTTTGTGTAATGCATGATTAATACAATAAAAGTATTTTTTCTAGTCTTCCAGGAAAATGGAAAAAAAAAAGTTCTGATCAGTTTGCGAGTTTTGATGAGTTTTGTAAGTTTTTTTTGTTTTTTTTGATTTACAAACTATGAAACAGCAGATTTTAAAGATTGAACCACATAGCAGAATACAACTGTTGAAATGTATATAAAATGTCTATAATAACTATTAAATGGTGTACCTGTACAGAGGCTGCTGCTCCGCTCTTCATTCTGTGTCGACCAACATTCACCGCTGCATTAAAAGCCTCAGGAAGGGGACCGCCAAAATAACAGAAACTGTTAATGCGACTTTCAATTAACGTCTAAACTCTGCTTTTATGCTCCTGGAAGCAATATGTTCATCTTAAAACATATTCTACTGTGTCTCAGTGGTAGGGCGGGTCCTTTAGCCGCAAGGCCGGAGGTTCGATCCCCGGCTCCCAGTGTCCTATTTATCTTTTAAATGCAGAGGGTACATTATAGTTATTTAATTTTCTTGGACTTTTGTTTTTTACTGTTTAATTTTTGAAAAACACCTTAGTTTTATTTTGTGCAGTTAATCACTTTTAGCTCTAATTTATTTACACACAAAACACTTTTAGCGGGGCCTTAATTATGCTAATTTACAATTGTCATGATCGCAGAAGAGGATTCTTCATGTTCAGGCTGCTCATTTACATATTTATCTGACGTTACGAGTCGAAAAGGAGGAGAATGTTGAGATATAAATATTAAAATGTTTGAGCGTGATGTTTAAACTTTATTTTATGGACTTTAAGGTTAAAAATAAGTTTTTGCTTTACGTGTTAAGTTTAGTGACAAACCAGACGTCCTGTCTTCATCCCCTTCGTCTGGTCCACCTTTCCTACTTCCTGTCTTCATTTCATACGTTCTTTCCTCATCTCATACGTTCTTTCCTCATCACCTAAATCCCGTCTTTGTTTTCTACGTCCTTTCATCACCTACGTCCTTTCCTCATCTCCTACGTCCTTTCCTCATCTCCTAAATCCTTTCCTCATCTCCTACCTCCTTTCCTCCTACACCCTGTCCTCAATACCTACGTCCTTTCCTTTCATCATCACCTTTGTCCTTTCATCATCACCTACGTCCTTTCCTCATCACCTACGTCCTTTCCCTATCACCTACGTCCTTTCCTCATCTCCTACGTCCTTTCCTCATCTCCTATGTCCTTTCCTCATCTCCTACACCCTGTCTTCATCACCTATGTCCTTTCTTCATCTCCTAAATCCTTTCCTCATCACCTCCATCCCGTCTTTGTCTCCTACTTCCTGTCTTCATTTCATACGTCCTTTCCTCATCACCTACATCCTGCTTTGTTTTCTACGTCCTTTCCTCATCACCTACGTCCTTTCCTCATCTCCTACCTCCTTTCCTCATCTCCTACACCCTGTCCTCAATACCTACGTCCTTTCCTCATCACCTTTGTCCTTTCATCATCACCTACGTCCTTTCCTCATCTCCTACACCCTTTCCTCATCACCTACGTCCTTTCCTCATCACCTACGTCCTTTCCCTATCACCTACGTCCTTTCCTCATCTCCTACGTCCTTTCCTCATCTCCTATGTCCTTTCCTCATCTCCTACACCCTGTCTTCATCACCTATGTCCTTTCTTCATCTCCTAAATCCTTTCCTCATCACCTCCATCCCGTCTTTGTCTTCTACTTCCTGTCTTCATTTCATACGTCCTTTCCTCATCACCTACATCCTGCTTTGTTTTCTACGTCCTTTCCTCATCACCTACGTCCTTTCCTCATCTCCTACCTCCTTTCCTCATCTCCTACACCCTGTCCTCAATACCTACGTCCTTTCCTCATCACCTTTGTCCTTTCATCATCACCTACGTCCTTTCCTCATCTCCTACCTCCTTTCCTCATCACCTACGTCCTTTCCTCATATGAGTTTAGGAAGACCTTCAGATGTGGTTGAAAGCCGCTGGGAAAAGCTGAGTAAGTAAACGATGTTTACGAGTTTATTTTAAACAATTATCAGAGTCGACAAAGTATTTTGTTGACTTTCGCCATCATTAAATCATTTATTGTTTTTGTAACTTAAGCATTGGTGTGTTTTCTCGTCACAGTGAGTGTTTGACGGCGTGGACGGCCTCGATGACGGTGTGGCGTCTGCCTGCAAGGGGCGGGGCCGCGGCGGTCGGGGCCGCGGTGGTCGGGGCCCGCTGCACGGTGAGCAGAGCGTGGCATCCGCCGAGGTCCTGGTCGCTGACCGTCATGGCGTCCAGGTGCTGACGCAGCAGGAGCCTCAGCTGCCGGTTGTCTCGGTTCAGATCGTCTCTCCGTCTCCTCAGAGCTTCTCGCTGAAGGACGGACGTGTTGATCCTCCTCGTCAACTGCTGCAACGCCGACATCTCCTGCAGAAACACAGGTCAGTAAAGGCAACAACTTTGTCTCCTCACTTTGTCATCTCACACCTGAACGTCACGTACGTCCTGTCCTCATAACCTACTTCCTGTACTCATCACCTACATCCTGTCTTCATCTCCTATGTCCTGTCCTCATAACCTACTTCCTGTCTTCATCTCCTACGTCCTGTCTCCATCTCCTACATCCTGTCCCCATCTCCTACATCCTGTCCCCATCTCCTACGTCCTGTCTTCATCTCCTACGTCCTGTCTTCATCTCCTACATCCTGTACTCATCACCTACATCCTGTCTTCATCTCCTACGTCCTGTCCTCATAACCTACTTCCTGTCTTCATCTCCTACGTCCTCTCTTCATCTCCTCCATCCTCTCTTCATCTCCTCCATCCTCTCTTCATCTCCTCCATCCTGTCTTCATCTCCTACATTCTGTCCCCATCTCCTACGTCCTGTCTTAATCTCCTTCGTCCTGTCTTCATCTCCTTCGTCCTGTCTTCATCACCTACATCCTGTCTTTATCTTCTACATCCTGTCAGTGGAGGACAAACAGAAGAATAGGACTCTGAATCCCGTCCTACCTTGTCTTGTCCCTCTGTCTCAGGTCCAGTTGTCTCCTGTCTCTGCTCCTCTGGAGGGAATATCAATAAGACGTCCTTCTGCTCACTTTCCAGCTTGCGACACATCTCAGCGGCTCTTAAAACCTTCTGACCCTGGATCAGCAGCAAAAGAACCAAATGAGCACAGAGCGGACTCGGCTGTGGACAAACAGGAAGTGAGACAGACGTGTGTCACCTTGGCGATGACGGCCTTCAGTTTCTTGGCTGCGTTGTCGCTCTGGATGGTGAGCTCAGTCAGAAGCGTCCTCGCCGCCGCGTGATCCTGGATCAGCTGGCCCCGGATCGCTCTAGTCCTCCTGTCCACCTGTTTCCTGGCATCCGTCAGATCCTGTTCAGCCGACTGGTTATCTGTGATATGGGCATTCAGCTCCTCCCTCAGGAAGATGACGGTGTCCTGAGAGAGGAGGGAGTCTTACAACAGTATGACCTCATAAAGTTACATTTAGACCTCATAAAGTTACATTGTGACCTCATAAAGTTACATTATGACCTCAAAGTTACATTATGACCTCATAAAGTTACATTGTGACCTCAAAAAGTTACATTGTGACCTCATAGAGTTACATTGTGACCTCATAGTTACATTGTGACCTCATAAAGTTAAGGAAGTGAAGGAGAAAATTCAATGGAGCCGTTTCAGGAGCTTCTGAGGGGGAGGGTAACTCCTTTTAGGCGTGGACTTCAGGTTTTACACTCTACAGACCTTTTACATGTACAAAAATATATATAGCACACTAAAGAAGAGGGGGAAAAGCAGAATAGGGCCACTTTAAGATCGAGACTTGATTGTTTTGATTTGTTTACAGCGAATCAGTGAGATGATTCACTGGACTGTTGTTCTCTTTGTTGACGCTAAATGGAATAAACTAGTTGAAGGTCCTTAAAATGACGTCAACCGCCGAGTTTAGGATTTTCCCTGATTTCACATTTGTTTTGAATTTTGAATTCCGGAGGATGTGGCGGCCTTAATGAAACGACTAGATCGGACACGAACAGCTGAGTGAGGCAGAAACAAGTCTGAGAATCCCGACTGGATCAAAGTTTAGTTTCACTTTTAAGAACCAGATCAATTCTGAGGGATTAAATCTTTGTGGCACTGACCTGCATCTTCCTGGCGTGCTTCACGTCTCGGTCCGTCATGCGGATCAGGTGCTGCGTTTCCAACAGCAGGTCGGTCAGCTGATAGGCCTCGACGCTGTAGGCCTCCGCGGCGTTCTGGTTCAGGACGACGACGTCGTCCAGCTTGCTCCCGTCCTTCTGGATCAGAGCCGCTTTCTGTCCACAGAGACTCGGTTCAGGACAGAAACACTGCTGACGTTCCTCTTCTTCTTCTAACGCTTCATCAAACACAGCTGCATTCAGACTCCAGATGTTTGACTGACTGGTGGAACGGTTTGTGTCACATGACAGGGAGAACAGCGCTAACCCTAGCTTAGCATAAAGACTGGAAGTGGGGGGAAACAGCTAGCATGGCTAACTTGAGTTACACTGATTTGAATCATATTTTTTGTTTAATTAATGTTTGAATAGTTAATAATCAGCTGTTCTATTGATCCATAATAAATCAATAAAAGAGATGAACATTCAGACCCCAGATGTTTTACATGTGAAACAGTTTGTGTCACCTGATTATTGATCAGTAAATACTGATATAGAATGAGTTTGATTATTGATCACAAAATACTAATGTAGAATGAGTTTGATTATTGATTAGTAAATACTAATATAGAATCTGTTTCTATGTGAAGTCTGAAGAAGAGCTTTGATAAAGTTAACTCCAGCTTGTTCTGGGCTGCTTTTATTGTGAAACTCTAGACTCTGAAACAGGAAGCTGTTCCTGTTTAAATCTGAGCTTCCAGCTGATTTCTTCTCTTCTCATTCAGCTGTAGTTCAGAGGATCTTTGTCTCTCTGATCAGCATTTTGTTCTCCGTCTACTAAACTACATAACATCTGTTGGTAAAGAGACTTTCTTCAAATAAAAGACGTGTGTATTTGTTTGGTTGTCCTAGCAGGTGTGTGTGTGTCTCTGCCTCAGATCAGATACCCGTTCTTCATGGGAGCTCTGGTACGCTGCGATGCCTTCACTGTACATTCTGTGGATCTCCGTCATCACCGCTCGTTGCCGCTGCTCCACCGTGAACGTTGCGTCCTCCAGATCAGCTCGCTGCTGCACACAGTGAGACAACGACTGCTTCCTGAAAGACCAGAGAGACAAATATCACCTGACTAGTCACGTGCACTGGGCATTCAGGCGCCGCTGTAAAGAGTAAGTAGAATGGTTGCATTGTCAGAGTATTATAGTACTCTTTAACAATAAAAGGTCGTGTTTGATACTTTAGATCTTCCTCTGAAAATCTTCCTCGATAAAAACGTTTTATTTTTCAAACAAGGCTGCAGGTCTTTAAATGTACTTTAAAACAAACACTTAAAAATCAAAGTTCAGATTAGGGATCAGTGAATGTGATCAGCACACGTCTCTCACTCTGAAGTCTCTGTCGTACTGGAGAGCATTTATGCTTTTGTTCCTTTACAGTTTCTTTGTGAACGTCACAATAATTGTGCAGAACAAAATAAGCATTAATATTAAAAGTAAAGTCTTCCGTTTTGGGTCCATCGTCCTCCTCAAAGCCTCAAACGTCCGGTCCGTAGGTTTGATAACGCCGCTGGACACGCCGCTCGATAATAATAATCGCTCCAATAACAGCTGCTCCTCATGTCGTTAGTAGAATTACAAAATGCAGAATTTAACCAATCAGAGGAGGACGTTCTGCCCGTCCTCACCACGAGGTAACACCGGAGTTTACTCCTTTGTTTTGGGTGCTTAAACCTCCGTAACCGTGACGATGCAGCCTCAGACTCACCTGTCGAAGCTGAACCCGGAGATCAGGTGCTGCAGGCCGCCCTCCCACCGCTGCTGCACCAACGCCATCCGTTTGAGCTGCCCAGCCCACAGACGCTCCACCTGCTGCAGGTGGATGCGCCTCACCTGGGCACTCTGACGCTCCGCCTCCTGCAGGTCGGCGTCCAGAGTCTGCAACGCAGAACGTCGACGGGCATGGAGGAGCAGGAACAGGAGGAGGAGGAGAAGGGGGTGGAGGAGGAAGAGCAGAATGAGTAGCAGGAAGAAGAGCAGGTGGAGAGAGGAGGAGGAGCAGGAACAGGAGGAGAAGGAGGAGGAGAAGAAGCAGGAGCAGGAAGAAAAGGCTGGAGGAGAAAGAAGAGAAGGAGGAGGAGCAACATGAGGAGGAGGAGGAAGAGCAGAATGAGTAGCAGGAAGAAGAGCAGGAGGAGAGAGGAGGAGGAGCAGGAAGAAAAGGCTGGAGGAGAAACAGGAAGACGAGAAGGAGGAAAAAGAAGAAGAGCAGGAAGAGGAGGAGGAAGAAGAAGAAGAAGAGGAGCAGGAGGAGAGAGAGGAGGAGGTGGAGAAGCAAGAGGAGCAGCAGGTAGAGGAGCAAGAGCAGTAAGAGGAGGAGTTGGAGCAGGAAGAGGAGAAGAAGAAGAAGGGGAAGAAGAGGAGAAAGCAAAGAGGAGCTGGAAGAGGAGGAGGATTAGGAGCAGGAGGAAAAGAAGGAGGAGCAGCAGGAGGACAAGGTGCAGGAGGACAAGGTGCAGGAGGAGGAGAAGGAAGAATGTAGCATTCGGAGGAGGAGCATGAGGAGGAGCAGGAGGCAGAGGAGAAATAGCAGCAGGAGGAGCAGCAGGAGCAGGAGGGCTCACCTTGACGACGCTGTCCAGGCCGTCCAGCTGCCTCTCAAACGTCTGGAGGAGAACCTCCACGGCTCCACGCAGCTCTCCGGCTCGGGTCTGACGGAGGATGGACCTCCACCCGTCGTTCAGCTTCAGCAGGTTCACGGCGGTGTTCCTCTCCTCCTTCTGCAGCTTGTCCTGCTCCACAGAGAGGAGGCGCCAGCGTGTTCATGACACATGGACGCCAGGATATTTCAGGAAATACTTTTTGAAAGACGTTTGAAACAACACAGATGAGCAGCAGGAGGAGGAGGAATCACATGACTATGTTATGGTGATTCCATCAGTTATAAAGAAAGTATTGAGGTGTATTTCAAAGTAAATCCTCATTTTAGATTTGAATTAGAAACCCGTATAAAGATTGAATATCTGTAAAACATTTCCATAGAGCTCATCACAGTAACGTTACATCAGCATTAATGCTATTTACAAACTGATCCTCATATTATGAGATCATGAGAATATGAATGAGAGACCTCCAGAAACAGAGTGAGGATCTCCTCCTTCTTCCTGGCCGTCTCCTCCTCAGCCTGAGCTCTCTGCTGCAGGAACATCAGCCTCTCCTCCTCCGTCTTTCCTCCACCTTTTCCTCCTCCTTTCTTGGCTGTCTTCGGCATGATCCCTCCTCCTCTTCCTCTTTGTTAGATATCTGACTGAAGAACACAACAAAGTTTAATTTCAAAGTATAAATAATATATATATATATATATATATATATATATATATAGTACCAGTCAAAAGTTTGGACACACCTTCTCATTCAATGGTTTTTCTTTATTTTTATTTTTATTTTTTTTTTTCTATTTGTAGATTAATATTGAACACATCCAAACTATGAAGGAACACATATGGAATTATGTGGTAAAGAAACAAATGCTCAACAAACCAGAATATGTTTTATATTTTAGATTCTTTAAAGTAGTTGAATGAGAAGGTGTGTCCAAACTTTTGACTGGTACTGTATATATATATATATATATATATATATATATATATGAATATTATGAATATTACTGATATAACTGAATTTTACTAAACATTTCTGGATATACCTGAATTTGACTGAATATTACTGAATATTTCTGAATATTACTGTAGATTTCTGAATATTACTGAGATTACTGAATATTACTAAACATTATATGAATATTTCTGAATATGTCTTAATATTACTGTAGATTACTGAATATTACTGGAGATTACTGAATATTACTAAACATTACTGAATATTTCTGAATATGTCTGAATATTACTGGATATTACTGGATGGTGTTACTGAATATTACTTAAACAACATTCTGAATATTACTGAATATTACTTAAACATTTCTGAATATTACTGTAGATTACTGAATATTACTGAATATTACTAAACATTACTGAATATTACTAAACATTACTGGTGCTGGTGTTGGTGATTACTGAATGTTACTTAATATTACTAAACATTACTGGTAGGTTACTAAACATTACTGTAGATTACTGGTGTTGCTGGTTACTTGGTATATATATAGGTGTTGCTGGTGGTGTTTGGTGGTGTTGGTGTTGTGGTGGTTGTTGGTGGTGTTGGTGGTGGTGTTGGTGTTGTGGTGGTGTTGGTGGTGTTGCTGGTGTTGTGGTGTTGGTGGTGTTGGGTGGTGTTGGTGTTTGTGGTGTTGGTGGTGGTGTGGTGGTGTTGTGGTGTTGCTGGTGTTGGTGGTGGTGGTGGTGTTGGGTGTTGCTGGTGTTGCTGGTCCTTGGTGGTGGTGTTGGTGGTGGTGTTGGTGGTGCTCGTTTATCGGGTTAAACGAGCGCTTCAGACGGGTGGTGTTGGTGGTGTCCCGGGAGCCTTCATCTTATCTTATCTTATCTTATCGTATCTTATCTCATCTTATCTTATCTTATCTTATCTTAAGAACATGAAACACCTCGCAGGGAGGTGAACGTACCTGCTGGGAGCCGGAGAACACCTGAGCACGTCGGCTGTGTTTGTGTTCAGTCTCCGAGGCAACAGCCTGAGAGACAATGAGCCATGTTGGTCCAAACCAACTGAAGGAGAGAAGAGATCCTTCTGTTCTTCAGTCTCTATCCTCCTGTGATTCATTTATATACATTAAATAAAGAGAATACTGGATATTACTAGACATTACTGGATATTACTAAACATTACTGGATATTACTAAACATTACTGAATATTACTAAACATTACTGGATATTACTAAACTATTACTGGATATTACTAAACATTACTGAATATTACTAAACATTACTGGATATTACTAAACATTACTGAATATTACTAAACATTACTGGATATTACTGAATATTACTTAATATTACTTACTTAATATTACTTATTATTACTAAACATTACTGAATATTACTAAACATTACTGGATATTACTAAACATTACTGAATATTACTTAATATTACTAAACATTACTGGATATTACTGAATATTACTTAATATTACTTAATATTACTTATTATTAATATTACTTATTACTAAACATTGCTGAATATTACTTAATATTATTTAATATTACTGGATATTACTTAATATTACTTATTATTACACAAAATCACAAAGGTTACCTCATCTGAAGTGCATGTTCACCTTAATTAACAATTATCTAGTCCACTGACAAATGGAAAATTAACCAAAACATAAAATGATCCACTGTTACTTCATTATTAATATGTGCACGTGAATTTGTTCATTTATTTTTTTTCCTCCTCCTAAATCATTTGGTAATTGAATGTAAAAAGATTCCTACATAATCTTTTTACCATATTTCTTTATGTCATAACTGAGTTCCCTGGATCTTTTTTTTTTCCTCTGTTATTTCAACTTATTTACAAGTTATTGTAGTTTGAGTTTGACTGTAAAGAAAATATAAAATCTAATATATCAGGAAGGACAAATGGTGTAAATATAGACAGTCTAAGATAACAAAAAGGTGCAAAATCCAAAATAAATACAACTATACATTTAAATCCAAGTTATGATTCTCTTGGTCAAAGTTCTGAGTCGACTTTAGCTTTCTAAGACAAACTTATGCCAAAAATAGATGGAAAGTTTGGAACAATAAAAACCAAAAATACTGATGTTAAATCCAAATGAGGAGTTTCATTTTATTTATTTATTGTCATAAATTCCAGAGAAGCAGGCGTAAGCAACACAAATCTTAGAAATCAGGTTCCTCCAACATCAATCATTTATATATGTATAAAAGGAAAATCACACAAGTAAAAAAACAAGAACCTTAAGATATCATATTTATTCAGATTGTTTGCATAGCTAGGAGGATATTTCCCATCAAAATATTTCAATACAAAATTATTCAAAATACTTTTTCACAAAGAAATGTCCTTAATTATAAAAAAGCTAAATCTTTCAGCACAAAACTGAGTTATTTCTTCCTTAAGTACAAATTAATCAAAATTCTTATGAACAAAAATAAGCTAAATTCCTGAGACACATCCTTCAACAACCTCATTTTGGTTTGCTTTTGTTTTATTCTTAATTTTTTTTTTTGCTCACTGTTGTCCTAATGTTAAAAAAAGTCATGAATAAAAAGCAAAAAACACAAAATTAGGTAAATTATTATGAAATAAGCAAAATCCATATTTATAAAAAAACAGCAAAATCCTTGATATCAACGTTAAATGAAATTCATGTGAAATCAGAAAATTATTTAAACACACATTAAGTAAAATTAGTACAACATAAGCTAAATCTAAGCGAAACAGTATTAAAAAATAAGTAAATCTTTGACTAAAAATTATAATAAACTCCTTACTTGCTAAAATCTTAAGCAAACAAAAGATTCCTAAACACTGAAATAAACCCTTATTTTGCTTCTATTTGTATTACTTTGATGATCTTCTAGCTAAATGTAGTCCTGCTTTCTAGATCTTGCTCACAACAATAAATGTCCCATGTAAACCAAAAGGGAAAAGACAAAAAAAAGCCAGGCTGTAATGATGTAATATAATATTCCTTCTTGTTTAAAGGGAACATGCGTATAAAGTGAGCTGATGGTGGCTGTGTGTTAGAAATCCATCTGGATGTGAGATGAGCTCCTTGGAGGAGCTACTCTGCTCCCTGAGCTCCTTCTTCTTCATCTGCAGGAACACCCAGGTTAAAGTCATCCAGCTCAATGTTCTCCTGTCTGCCCAGCCTCTGCCCCCTGGTGGCCTGTAGAGACATGACAGCACAGTCCTGTGTTCAGTTCACTAAACACAGATGAGAGCTTCACTCCAGTCGCTGGTCTAAACAACAGACGTGTGTCAGTACCTTACAGTAGAAGTAGAGGGCAGCGCTCACCAACAGCAGAATCAGCGTCAGGACGACCGCTTTGATGATAAGAGGTGTTGGATCTGATCAAACACATGGACAGTCATCACATCACACAACATCATGAGTCCAACAGCTCCATTGAAGCTGGAATCTAGAACCACTGAAACTATTACTCTTCATGTTTACAATGTTTACTGCGTTAATAAATCAAGAGAGAAGTAGAGTCATTTTCTCATAGACTTCTATACAACCAGAGGAGTCGCCCCCTGATGGACAGTAGAGAAATGCAGCTTTAACACAAGAAGCATTGACTTCATACAGAGTTTAAAGTCTTCAGCTGCAAATGTTCAGTTTCAGAGTCAGTCAGAATGAAGGTTTGTGTTTTTGTGACTTTGTTTCATTTGATCTGGTTAGTTTTGGTTTCATGTTACAGTGATGTCATCACCTACGTCCTGTTTTCATAACCAGAGCTCCTGAACAGAGCTGGACCATGCTACGCTGTGATTGGCCAGTCAGTGTTAGAGGGGCGGGGCTTAGTTAAGAATCAATTGAAAGCATAGTGGCTATCATGAGCAGTAACAACCTAACTACTGTCTCAACGTTTGGTTACCAGGATAACCCTGGTTCTCTGAGTGAGGTATCAGAGCACACCGCCCTTCTTGCTTCTGATTGGTAGATAGTTAGCGGCTAAGTGGTTTAATGAGCGACGTGGTGGATGTGGAGCTTCTGTGATTGGTGGAGTCAGAAGGTGCTTCTCAGTGAAACGCCTCCCTCAGTTCTCAGAGAACCAGAGTTATCCTGGTAACCAAACATGCTCCGTCCTACAGTTTATTCTTTCATGTTGCCGTTTATAGACTTGGTTCAGGTTTGGTTACTATATGACATTTGTAACACAATGACACAGTGTCATTCCAGAAACAACAACATGCATGGACTCTGTCGTCAGCTGATCACTTTCAGTCAGATTGGACCAATCATCTTCTCCAAACCTGCATGTAAACAGTCAGCTTACCTGGGACAGTGAGAGAGAGCAGACGGCTCTCAGAGGAGAAGTTATGAGAGAAAACATAGAGGTGATAAACACAGCTGTAGCTTCCTTGGTGGGCGGGCTCTGCAGCAGGAAACAGGAAGTGGGCAAAGTGATTGACAGCTGGCTGGGTGTAGTTGTGTGCTGAGTTGGAGGAGGTGAAGGTGAGCTGGAAGGAGCCTCCTGGGTACTGTGGCTGGATGGAGCAACAGATGGTGAAGGTGGAGCCCCTGAGCACCTGAGCCCCCTGCTGCTGGGCCTCGGAGACCCCGTCAGTGGAGGAGGACACAGAGATGTTTGGTTGAAGAAGCAGGTCTGTAAACACAGAGAGAAGATGAAAGTTCACATTTCCCCTCCGTTAAACAAGATGGACCCTGAAAAGGACGTGATCAGACAGACAGACAGACAGACAGACAGACAGACAGACAGACAGGTGTGTCCTGCCAGGTGAAGCTCAGCAGTCTATGGAGGGTTTGAAGCTTCCAGAAACAAGCCCACCTCTCTGAACTTTAGGATGTCGTTGTCCTGGATAACTTAACAGTTCAGTCTAACAGAAAACCACTGCGGAAGGAACATACTGGAAACAGTGCTGTCAGAGATGATGCCATAGATGATGTCACTGATGGGCTTACCTGAGCAGGTGAGATCCAGGATGGAGACAGAGAAATCTGATGTTAAACACTCCCTCAGAGTAGATCCAGACCAAACACAGTCAGAGTCGATCCTCCACACAGATCTCTGTGAGGACTCCTCTCTCCGTTCTACAGAAACAGCAAAACCACAGTCCAGATCTCTACAGACAACAGATGCTGTCTTCAGGGTCCAGTAATAGCCAGCTACTGGTTTCCAGTCTCCATGATGTTTCACCTCCAGTGTTCCTGCACAGCGACTGTCTCCTCCCACCAACCTGACAGGTTCTGAACAGAAACAAGAGAGTCGTCAGTAAAAGAACAAAGTGAGTTTCAGTAGAACAGAAATGAACCAGATCAAAGCTGCAGCTCCTCTTCTACCTGAGCAGGTGAGTCCAACAGCTTTGCCAGGTGAGCAGGTGTTTCTATCTGAGCCTGAGCTTCTACAGTCCAGGAGAGCAGACTCTTGGCCTCCACACTGGAACTCTTTGGTCCACATTGGAGCCTCCACTTCTCCATAGAGCGCCCCCTGGAGGACTGAAGGAGCCCCACAGCCAAGCTCCCTACAGACCACCTCTGCATCCTGCTGGTCAAAGTCATCTTCACACACTGAGGACCACCACTGGTTGAACTGGTTAGAGTGGTTGGACTTCACCTCCAGTCTGCCTGAGCACAGACTAGTCCCATCCACCAGCCTGACAGAGTCTGTAGAGATGATAGAAGATGAAAGAGAGAGAGAGAAAAGACACCAGACACTAAATAAAAAGACTCAGAGGTTCAATTAAAAAATACAATAAGTCAACATTAGTAAAATTAATAAGCAATATTATTAATAATACAAAACATATATAAAAATATTTGTTCATAACACAGTGCATTTTCATAAGTACATAAGTAGAATGGTTCACAATGGTAAAAGGGGCAAAATCATCAAATGTATTACTTTACACAAAAACACTTTTACATGTCGGCTACTATTAACAACACTTTAACAAGTTAAACAACCAATCAATAATAAATCATATTAAAGCTTTGGTTTGCTGGTGCATTCTGGGTACTGTCCAGGTGTCAACCTCTGGTTCTGAAAGTGAAGTCAATGGCCGTTTCTCAATACCAAGTATGGTCAAGTATGGACTTGCAAACTTGCAAGTTCATACTTGGATAGTTCGACTCGGGAGTACAAACTCCCGAGGACGGGAGGACGCAGTACGGTCATTTTGCAATTGGAACAGCAGCGAACTTGATGACGTCACCAACGTCACGACGTCACCAACTCAGCTCGTCGGTCCCGCCTACTCCGGTTATCTTCAGTCATATATATTGACAATAAAACGAAATATGATATAAAACACAACCCTGCCTTTTTTCGTTTTCATTTAGAAAATATAAAAATATTAATATGTATATGTTTTGTGTTACATCTGCAACCACAACCACAGAGACACCGGAGCCAGCGGCACATCTGGAGGAGCCTAGCCGAGATCAGGCTGCTGTCAGCGGGCTGCATGAGCACCACCGCCCGGTCTCCTCTCTGGTCCTCTCATATCTCCGACAAACGTCGGCGCTTTTTTCAAACAGGCTCTATCTGGATAAATCGACCGCATATTTTAAGTCTTAACTACTACATTCTCGCTTAAAAAAATGTTAAAACTAAATTCCGTTACACAACAACAGCAGTATTTAGACAGTTATAACTGACAGTTGTGAGCCGTCTCCGCCACTGTCGGCTCTTGTTTGCTGGTGAAATGCATTCTGGGATACTTGGCTGTCCAAAGTCCACACAAGTCTACTCCGATGCATCCCCGATATAATGGGCGGAGCGAGGACACATCCGGGTATTTGGACCGTACTTGGCTGGATGCGAACTTGTGTATTGGAACAGAACTTGGGCCGCGCTAGATGACGTTTCACAAGTTCACGAGGACACAAGTACAGAGAAGTTCACATATTGAGAAACGGCCAATGCTTCATGTGTTAAAGCTGCATTCTCTCTCCTGTCCATCAGGGGGCGACTCCTCTGGTTGTATAGAAGTCTATGAGAAAATGACTCTACTTCTCTCTTGATTTATTCCCTCAGTAAACATTGTAAACATGAGTTTATGGTCTCAATCTCTAGTTTCAAGTCTTCTTCAATACAGCATGATGTTCATTTAGTAAATGATGCTCCATTTAGAGTCAAACAGACCATAAAGCAGGGGATGCTTTAGGGCGGGGCTACACACTGATTGACAGGTCGACACCACGTGTTCAGGTCTGGGAGTTGTCTGTGTTTCGTCTCACAACTTTAACCTTTTCAGTGTGTTTTCACTTCATGAAAGTTTATTGTAATATTTTGGTTGCCTTAAAATGGTTGTACTGATCTCCACCCTCTCATGTCAGATCTGGTTTCCTGTAAGAGCTCGCATCCAGTTACAGACTCTGGTGCTAGCCTACAGGGCAGTGAAAGGAACAGCTCCTTCCTATCTCCAGGCCTTGGTCAAGCCCTACTCCCCCGCCCGACCACTTGGCTCTGCTGCCTCGGGGCGATTGGTTGCCCCGTCGCTCAGAGGTCCCTGCGGCCGATCCACCCGGTCACATCTTTTTTCTGTCCTGGCCCCTCAGTGGTGGAATGAACTCCCCACTGACCTCAGGACAGCAGAGTCGCTGCCCATCTTTAGGCGCAGGCTGAAAACTCACCTCTTCAAGAAGTACTACCCTGAGCCTTCCTCGTAGCACTTACTGTATTCGTATCAGTTCGCTGCACTTATTGAATTCGTATTTGTTTACTGCACTTATCCTATTCGTAGTAGTTTGTAGCACTTATTATATTCGTATTAGTCTGTTGCAATTATTGTTTTCGTAGTAATTTGCCTCTGCACTATACTTTTGCTCTGGTTTATGCTTTAAGATGCTTGTTTAAGAAAGGAGATGCACTTATGACTTCTGGTGACTAGTAGTTCTCTTGAATACCTATGTTGAATACACTTCCTGTAAGTCGCTTTGGATAAAAGCGTCTGCTAAATGACTGGAATGTAATGGAATGTAAAAAAGAATAAGTTGGTGTCATCCAGATATTCAATTTGAGGATTCAAAACGATAGTACAGAAACCAATGGATGACTTCTGAATGACTACGTCCACTTCATATATACGTTCTATGGTTTTGTCCAGTTGTTTCTAGGCATGTTGGGAGTTGCAGTCAATGCTCATTGTCAGTGACAAACTGGAGAAGTTTAGAGCCGTCCATGTGATCTACCAGCTAGCTAAGTTAGCTCAAAACATAAATATCAAAAGCCAAAAGATCCAAAACTTAACATATTTAGTCAGACTGGGAAGAAGATTATTTTTCTCTTAACTTAAATTCAATCCCTGTCTGTCTTATCTGTAATGTGAGCGTGGCCTCAACAACGTAGGGCAGTTTGGAGCAGCATTACAAAACGGAGCAGAGAAGCTAAGAGACGGATTAGTGCTACTGGGTTCATCATGTTGTGCAGACAGTGAATTTTCCTGGACTTCCTTCATCATCATCATGTAGAATTCACCAGCTAGTGTCGTGGTGGAAGATGTAAACATGAAAGAAGGGAGGGATGTTGCCATGACGATTGTGAGTTGTGTTTGGACCAGGACTCTACAGAGAATGCTGTTCTGTGCTCACTTGGAGGAGAAGGGCTTGGAACACAGAGACCTACTGCTGCACACAGATGTAAGATGGCTGAGCAGAGGCACCTTGTTGTCCAGATTCAGTGAGACTTTCTGAATCCATCATAACATGCAGAAAAAGCACCACTAGAGGACTACCAGTGGCTTTTAGATCCAGTGTTTCTGACAGATCTCCCTGAAATGTTTAACAAACCTGATTTAGAGCTGCAGGATTATGATGAACACGTCATCAACAGGATCAGTGAAGAGAACACGTTTTAAACATACAACTGCTGTCAAGTTGGCTTTAACAATGAGAACTTTCCTCACATGCAGGCAGAACTGAAACATCAGGGCAAAGACATTCTGCAGCTTGACATCTATGAGGAGCAAGATCAGAGCATCAGAAGAGCTTTACTGAGAGCAGAATAGTATCAGTGTTCCACCTGGACAGCTTTGCTGCTGAGAATGAGATTCTCTCACTGCAGATCTACATTGAGATCAAATGAAGGGAAACACCTGGCATGAATGAAGAGTTATGGGACCAACTGATGGAACACAAGTATTCACTCCTCAGAAGATGTGCCTTGAACTGGATGAAGAAACATGTCTCCACTTCAGCTGTACCAGGTGCTGAGCCAGTAGAGTTCAACATGCAGAAAAGTCACGTTTGAAAGCAGACAAAGGGAATCTAATGGTTCACCTGATGAGGAAGTGACAGGTGAAGGCTCATGAAGGGATAGAGCCACCTCAGAGAGTTTATATACAGACTCACAGTATGTAGTTAGGGAGGGACTGGACCCAGACATAGGAACTAGATCGCACATAGATGATGTCACTGATGGTCTTACCTGAGCAGGTGAGATCCAGGATGGAGGAAGAGAAATATGATATTAAACACTCCCTCAGAAGAGATCCAGACTGAACACAGTTAGAGTCGATCCTCCACACAGATCTCTCTGAGGACTCCTCTCTCTCTACCACAGAAACAGCAGAGCCACAGTCCAGATCTCTACAGGCAACAGATGCTTTCTTCAGGTTCCAGTCATATCTAGCTACTGGTTTCCAGTCTCCTTGATGTTTCACCTCCAGTGTTCCTGCACAGCGACTGTCTCCTCCCACCAACCTGACAGGTTCTGAACAGAAACAAGAGAGTCGTCAGTAAAAGAACAAAGTGAGTTTCAGTAGAACAGAAATGAACCAGATCAAAGCTGCAGCTCCTCTTCTACCTGAGCAGGTGAGTCCAACAGCTTTGCCAGGTGAGCAGGTGTTTCTATCTGAGCCTGAGCTTCTACAGTCCAGGAGAGCAGACTCTTGGCCTCCACACTGGAACTCTTTGGTCCACATTGGAGCCTCCACTTCTCCATAGAGCGCCCCCTGGAGGACTGAAGGAGCCCCACAGCCAAGCTCCCTACAGACCACCTCTGCATCCTGCTGGTCAAAGTCATCTTCACACACTGAGGACCACCACTGGTTGAACTGGTTAGAGTGGGTCGACTTCACCTCCAGTCTGCCTGAGCACAGACTAGTCCCATCCACCAGCCTGACAGAGTCTGTAGAGATGATAGAAGATGAAAGAGAGAGAGAGAAAAGACACCAGACACTAAATAAAAAGATTCAGAGGTTCAATTAAAAAATACAATAAGTCAACATTTGTAAAATTAATTAGCAATATTATTAATAATACAAAACATATATAAAAATATTTGTTCATAACACAGTGCATTTCCATAAGTAGAATGGTTCACAATGGTAAAAGGGGCAAAATCATCAAATTCATCACTTTACACAAAAACACTTTTACATGTCGGCTACTATTAACAACACTTTAACAAGTTGAACAACCAATCAATAATAAATCATATTAAAACTTTGGTTTGCTGGTGCATTCTGGGTACTGTCCAGGTGTCAACCTCTGGTTCTGAAAGTGAAGTCAATGCTTCATGTGTTAAAGCTGCATTCTCTCTCCTGACCATCAGGGGGCGACTCCTCTGGTTGTATAGAAGTCTATGAGAAAATGACTCTACTTCTCTCTTGATTTATTCCCTCAGTAAACATTGTAAACATGAGTTTATGGTCTCAATCTCTAGTTTCAAGTCTTCTTCAATACAGCATGATGTTCATTTAGTAAATGATGCTCCATTTAGAGTCAAACAGACCATAAAGCAGGGGATGCTTTAGGGCGGGGCTACACACTGATTGACAGGTCGACACCACAGCGTTGTCCGGTCTGGGAGTTGTCCATGTTTTGGTCTCACAACTTTAACCCTTTCAGTGTGTTTTCACTTAATGAAAGTTCATTTTAACACTTTGGTTTTTCTAAACATGGTTTTACTGAGCTCCACCCTCTCATGTGACTTCTGGTTGCAAGAAAACAAGATGGCTTCATCTAAAAACTTGAATTTGAGGTTTCAAACTGTAGTCCAGAAACCAATGGATGAAGTCACAGTGACTATGTGCACTTCTTATTGTGCAGGCCGAAGCCACCACTGAGACAAAGAGTCAAAAGCACGACTCAAGACCAGGAGACTCATTTACAACCACTGCGTCCGCACAAAACGGGGCCTGAAAGACGGGGACGCCACTTCACACGCAAAAGTTGTGATCTATGAAAACATAGTTGAAGGAGAATGTGCACACCTGTTCAGACTGTAGAGATGAAATGTGAGCGCCATCATTACAGCTATTATGATGCCTCTTACACATTTAATTACACTTCATATCACACGTTACTGTTCACTCATATATTCTCTTTATCATAAACATTCAGACCAGCAGTGTTATTTGTGCTTGTGAGCCATAACTATAAGCACATTTCAATGTTAAAAATATAAACAGAGTCAATCCTCAAATCAAACATCCCTTAATATTTCATCAGCGCTTTATGCTCTCTTCAGTGCAGAGGAGAGGCTGAACTACCGACACTCGTGGTCATCTGTGGAGCAGCTGATGAAATGATCATCATCTGTTAGAAAACTGGAATAGTGTTAAAGAACTGCAGAACAGAGTGTAAAGAGCTTTCAATACTCTTCTGATACTGTACATATATCACCAAGTAGGATCTCAGTGTTCATATAGTTTTTGTGAGTAGAGTCTCTGCAGTGAACTCCACTTTATTGATTTCTTCATGGTTTATTCCATAAGGACAGATACAGCATACTGTACACAGACAAAGTGAAAACGGCTATCTGATGCAGCTATCAGAGCTCACTGGAGTCACCATGGTGACTGTCACACACTCTGCCTTCTTCACTCACCTCACCTGGAGAATGTTCACCTCCTGCATGAGGATTGTGTAAATGAGCAAAGTGTGTAAATAAAGCCAGTGACAGTTCTCACACAATCACTCCATGACCTCATTATCTGTCCTCATCATACTGCCATAATAAAACATGAATACATAAATAAATTCATTGTGTTCACCTATCAGACTTCCTTTTTTAAATGATATCTATGTTGGTGGATACCAGTGATGGTCTCCATCATTTTGGAAGCCATCAGTGTGATTCCTGTGAATCTATAACTACTTCAGTGACATTTGTGATGTGTTCTGCTGCAGGATAGACACTCTGTCACTGTTAGGACTGTCAACAGAAGAATGAGGAGGAAACAAGTGTTCAGAGATCATCTCATCCAAAGCACTTTGATTTCTGTGTCAAAAAAAATCCTTTTCTTGTTCTTCCTCTTGTAGTTGCTGTAATTCACCATAAAGACCCGTTGATCAGCAGCTCATTTCTGTGCATCAACATTCACACGGTGCTTTGCATTGACCAGTTATGGTTGAATGTGGGCGTGTAGAGGGATGTGAGGCAGAACCAGCTGCACACATTTACAGGTTGAATAGGGAATTATTAAAGGAAATATCTCACTGGAAGCCGTATGCAAGGTTTTATGAATCAGAATATTTGTTTGTACGTGCATTTCCTCCTTTCAACATACTCAAACATTTAAAAAATGAAGAATGAAGCTGATTTAGAGCTGCAGGATTATGATGAACACGTCATCAACAGGATCAGTGAAGAGAACACGTTTAAAACATACAACTGCTGTCAAGTTGGCTTTAACAATGAGAACTTTCCTCACATGCAGGCAGAACTGAAACATCAGGGCAAAGACATTCTGCAGCTTGACATCTATGAGGAGCAAGATCAGAGCATCAGAAGAGCTTCACTGAGAGCAGAATAGTATCAGTGTTCCACCTGGACAGCTTTGCTGCTGAGAATGAGATTCTCTCACTGCAGATCTACATTGAGATCAAATGAAGGGAAACACCTGGCATGAATGAAGAGTTATGGGACCAACTGATGGAACACAAGTATCCACTCCTCAGAAGATGTGCCTTGAACTGGATGAAGAAACATGTCTCCACTTCAGCTGTACCAGGTGCTGAGCCAGTAGAGTTCAACATGCAGAAAAGTCACGTTTGAAAGCAGACAAAGGGAATCTAATGGTTCACCTGATGAGGAAGTGACATGTGAAGGCTCATGAAGGGATAGAGCCACCTCAGAGAGTTTCTATACAGACTCACAGTATGTAGTTAGGGAGGGACTGGACCCAGACATAGGAACTAGATCGCACATAGATGATGTCACTGATGGTCTTACCTGAGCAGGTGAGATCCAGGATGAAGGGAGAGAAATCTGATATTAAACACTCCCTCAGAGCAGATCCAGACTGAACACATTCAGAGTCGATCCTCCACACAGATCTCTTTGAGGACTCCTCTCTCTACCACAGAAACAGCAGAGCCACAGTCCAGCTCTCTACAGGCAACAGATGCTGTCTTCAGGGTCCAGTCAGAGCCATCTACTGGTTTCCAGTCTCCTTGATGTTTCACCTCCAGTGTTCCTGCACAGCGACTGTCTCCTCCCACCAACCTGACAGGTTCTGAACAGAAAAAAGAGAGTCGTCAGTAAAAGAACAAAGTGAGTTTCAGTAGAACAGAAATGAACCAGA
>NC_072463.1:1917775-1970275 GCF_027596085.1 Anoplopoma fimbria | reverse complement strand
TATAATACTTTATTATATTATATTATATTTTATTATATTATATTATATTATATTATATTATATTATATTATATTATATTGTATTGTATTGTATTGTATTATATTGTATTATATTTCACAATATTTTATTATATTATATTATATTTTATTTTATTTTATTTTATTTTATTTTATTTTATTTTATTTTATTTTATTTTATTTTATTATATTACATTGCATTGCATTATATTGTATTATTTTGTATATTGTATATTACATGTATTATATTATATTATATAATATTTTATTTTATTATATTTTATTACACTATATTATAAATTATAAAGTATAAAGTAGCAGAAAGTCGAGACACTCATAGTTTATCCAGCTGGAGGTTATTTGCCTGCCGTCCACCAGGGGGCGCTCAGGCAGCGAACCGGAAACAAAGAGCAGAACTCCAGAAGAAGAAGAAGAAGAAGAAGAAGCGGAAGCGGAAGTGGATTCCTTTTGTTTTGAAAGAGGGAAATTTAAAAACTGGACGAAACCGAAGCAGCAACAAAACAGAATAACAGAATAAAGCTCCCGTTCCTCCCGCAGGTTCTTCACTCATTCACTCATTCATCCATTCACTCATTCATTCACTCACTCATTCACTCACTCATTCATTCATTCACTCATTCACTCATTCATTCACTCATTCACTCACTCATTCACTCACTCATTCATTCACTCACTCATTCACTCATTCATTCACTCATTCATTCACTCATTCATTCACTCATTCATTCATTCACCATTCACTCATTCATTCACTCATTCATTCACTCACTCACTCATTCATATGATTATAAACTGTTTTAAATACTCTCAGATGTATTTATGTTTATGTTGACATATTAGATTGTAACAGATATTAACAGGTATTTCAATTGACTTTGTGATTTTAATTTTTTTTATTAATTCACTACCAATTAATCTGTTAAACAATATTAATAATTTATTTGTTTCCTCAGATTATTATTGTTATTATTATTACTATATTATTATTGTTATTATTATTGTTATTATAAAATCTTATTATTGTTATTATTATTACTATTATTATTGTGATTATTGTTATTATTATTATCATTATTGTTATTATTTATCATCATTATTGTTATTATTATTATTATTATTATTATTATTATTATTGTTATCATCATTATTGTTATTATTATTATTGTTATTATTATTATTGTTATTATTATTTTTATTGTTATTATTATTATTATTCATTATTATTATTATCATTTATTATTTTTATTGTTTTTATTATTATTATTATTATTATTATTATTATTATTGATCTGTCTGTGTCCTTGCAGAGTCGCGTCACACCAACATGAAGAAGAAGAAGGCGAGGATGTCAAAGGTTGCAGACGCCGGCAGCAACCAGGAGGAGTGTGAGTGATCTACGCCTGAATGATTCTTCACGTTGTCACTGTAGTCCATGTTTTCTTCATTCTGCATTTATAACTCATCACATCAGTGTGTAATTCATCATCGTATTCTTCTTCTTCTTCTTCTTCTTCTTCTTCTTCTTCTTCTTCTTCTTCTTCTTCTTCTTCTTCTTCTTCTTTTGCTTCTTTTTCTTGCTCTGCCTCTTCTTCTGCTTCACGTTCTGTCTTCTTCTTCGTCTTCTTTTTCTTCTTCTGCTTTTGTTTCTTCTTCATCTTTGTCCTTGTCTTCTTTTTCTGCCGCTTTGTTCTTCTGCTTCTTTTCCTTTTCATCTTTGTTGTCTTCTTCTACTTCTCTTTCCTTTTCTTCTTTATCTCCATCTTTGTATTCTACTTCTTCCTTTATCCTTGTTCTTTTCTACTTTTTCTTTTTCTTTTTCTTCTTCTTCTGATCCTTTTTCTTTTTCTTCTTCTTTTCATTCTTCATCTTCTGCTCTTTTTTTTTCTTCATCATCTTCTTCGTCTTCTTCTTCTGCTTCTTCTTCTTTACCTTCCTCTTATGCTACTTCCTTCTTTTGTTGAGTTTAAGGTGGTTTTATACCGTAACTGTTGCAGTACCGCCACATGCTGGATGTCTCTTGCTCCATCTAGTCCTTGCCATGGCATGTGTGAAAAGGCTCAAGGTGGAAATGTTTCTGAATGTAGTTCATATGTTTGAATATTTAAAATTAGGATCTCTTAAAGGTAATCCGAGTAGTTTACCAGGAACTGTTGTCCTGCTGTGTTTGTACCAGAAAAAATAGCTGGGAAAAGTTGTTAAAGACAAAAGTGGGAACTCGGATAAGATGCTGATAATAAATATGCAGTTTGATGAATTTGGATTGTGGATTTCTGTCTGTGTCCAGGCTGTGCTCTCTGCAGGCTCAGTGGTGATGACCCGGCCATGTTTGGGGAAAAAGTCACACTAAAAGAGCACAAACTGTCCGTGCACTACTTCTGTTTGGTAAGTCTGTGGGCGTGTTTACTGTAGTCATGTCTTTGTAAAAAATATAAGGACAAATTATAATTGTTTAATAATTGGCAATGTTTCTGTCATTAACTGAAATTCTGAATCTTCAGAAACCTTTTTTATTCCACAGTGTTTAATGATGTCTTAAAGACAATGGTGAAATAAGTTGTTTAAAGAAAACTTATTATATGAAATTAAGAATGTGATCTTTGAAGTCATTTCAAAAACAGTACTGAAGCTCTTCACTCAGACCTTTTCACAGTCCTGAGGTCTCAGCACTGAGAACAAGCTGCAGGTGTTGGTGGAGGTGTGGAGGTGTGTTTAATCGTGTGTTGCCTCTCAGCTGACGTCGTGTGGAGTTTATCAGCGAGGAGACGAGAACGAGGGCGTCTTTGGTTTCCTGGTGGACGACATCAAACAGGAGATCCGCCGCTCGGCTCGACTGGTGAGATATTGAAAGAGATCTTTTATCTTCATCTTTTATTTTTCTCTGTGTGTTTACTGTGTGTTTACTGTGTGTTTACTGTGTGTTTACTCTGTGTTTACTGTGTGTTTACTGTGTGTTTACTGTGTGTTTACTGTGTGTTTACTATGTGTTTACTCTGTGTTTACTGTGTGTTTAGCGTGTGTTTACTGTGTGTTTACTGTGTGTTTAGCGTGTGTTTACTGTGTGTTTACTGTGTGTTTACTCTGTGTTTACTGTGTTTAGCGTTTTTACTGTGTGTTTACTGTGTGTTTACTGTGTTTACTGTGTGTTTACTCTGTGTTTACTGTGTGTTTACTCTGTGTTTACTGTGTGTTTACTCTGTGTTTACTGTGTGTTTACTGTGTGTTTACTCTGTGTTTACTGTGTGTTTACTCTGTGTTTACTGTGTGTTTACTCTGTGTTTACCGTGTGTTTACTGTGTGTTTACTGTGTGTTTACTGTGTGTTTACTCTGTGTTTACCGTGTGTTTACTCTGTGTTTACTGTGTGTTTACTCTGTGTTTACTGTGTGTTTACTGTGTGTTTACTGTGTGTTTACTGTGTGTTTACTCTGTGTGTTTACTGTGTGTTTACCGTGTGTTTACTCTGTGTTTACCGTGTGTTTACTCTGTGTTTACTCTGTGTTTACTCTGTGTTTACTCTGTGTTTACTCTGTGTTTACTGTGTGTTTACTCTGTTTACTGTGTGTTTACTCTGTGTTTACTGTGTGTTTACTCTGTGTTTACTGTGTGTTTACTGTGTGTTTACTGTGTGTTTACTCTGTTTACTGTGTGTTTACTCTGTGTTTACTCTGTTTACTGTGTGTGTTTCAGATGTGTAGCGGCTGTAAGAAGAAGGGAGCGTGTGTCGGCTGTAATGTCAGAAGCTGCAGGAGGATGGTCCACTTCCCCTGTGGGAGGAAACACAACTTCATCTCTCAGTTTACCGGACTCTTCCCGTGAGTGAACACATGAAACGCTCTTGTTTTATTGGCTATTAGGGGAAAGAGCATTGATGAACTCTGACCTCCGTGATTAGAAAGTTCTTGTGGTCTACCGGTCTCTGTGTCCAGGTCCTACTGTCCAGATCACAGTCCTACTCAGTCCCTCTGTGTGGGTTTGGACCTCAGTCTGCCTCAGTCCTGCTCCGTCTGTCTGGACTCCATCGATCCGGTCCTGAGCTACTCCGTCCTCAAATGTCCGTCCTGCCACACCAGCTGGTTCCACAGGGACTGTGTGCAGGTTTGACCGTTTTCTTTTCTTTTCTTCGCCAGGCATAAGTGTATGAAGTCAAAGTAGTGACATTAAAAGAAATAAAAAAAATGTAAAATATTAAGAACAAGAGGAACAGACAAAATAATTATTAGCAAATAACACAATGTGGAACTATAAAGAGAAATACATAAAAGAAGAAATACACGTGGAAATATAAAGACAAAAAACTAAAACATTTTAAAGGAATATTTATTACTATTACATTTAATGGTTGATTTTATTTCTGTATTTCTGAAAAAATACATAAATATTTTAACATATTAATTATTATATCTCTATATTTTTCTTGTTTTTAATAATTTTGATCCCTTTTACTTTTCTTTATTTTCTCTTTTTTTTTTCTCTTTGCAAGAAGCCCCGCCCAAAGCCAGTTGTTGATAGTTTTGCCCTTCAAGGACGAGCAAAAGCAAGAGAGCAAATAATACGTTTATTAATAATAAAAAATAAATTACTTTATATCATAATAAAAAAATATTTATAGAAAAAAAAAAAATGTAACAATTTAACAATTTATAGTAAGTTTAAAAATATAAAAAAATATATATACATAAATCATAAAGAATAAATAAATAAAAGAGGACATGTTGGGTTGTGTCTTCAACGGACATTTGTTCTTATTTTCTTAACATTTTAAAAGCAATTCTAATCAAAATGAGTATGAGTAAATGGCGCTTTGATGAAAGGAAGAAACCTCTAGGGTGGGACGGTAAAATATGCTGTGATTTGGATGAGTGTGTTGAACAGAACCAGATTTATTGAGTAGTTTACCTGTCTGTGTTTCTGTCTGTGTGTCAGCGTCAGGCCCACAGCGCCGGCCTCTTCTTCTTCAGATGTACTCTCTGTAACAACAAGGAGAGCTTCCAGGAGGAGATGCTGAGGATGGGAATATACATCCCAGAGAGGTAACATGATCATGAGCACCTGGCGAGACCTGAAGTCTGACAACAATAGGAAATGACCACAAGAGACAAGGGATTGTGGGAAGAGAGGGCAATAATACTCTTTTGTATTTTCTGTAACTAGGCAACCAATCTACTTCCTTCCACATGCCCTCTGTACATGAATGTCACGTGATCTTTGCTTTCAGGCGTGTTCGTGTGGACAGAGATCATTTATCTAAAACGATGCTGAAACGCTTGTACATCCACACCAATACGCTTTTGTTATAAAACAGGGTATCGTTGTGAATGTAGCCTGAAAAAGGAGACCGATTTTGTATTTCTTCTTGTCTGCAGAGATGCCTCATGGGAGTTGGAGGCAAACGCGTATTCAGAGCTGCTGGAGGTCTACATGCGCTGCGATGCTCTCACCTGCCTCTGCAGCGACGGACGGACGCACTCTGCCAAGACGGGGTATTTATGTTCTTATGTTTCTGTTTCATTCACAATACAAGTACAGATAAACACACTGATACCTTTAATGGTTCAGAACAATATTAGGAATTTAACAAACTCCCCCTAGAGGCTGCAGAGGTCATTACAGAGACCATCCTGATACTGGGTATCTAGTTTTCCTAAAAACTGCACATCTAGGCTGCAATGTTTCATTCAATTAATCTATTAAATCTTGTTAAGGTTCCAAAGTGAAAGGTCACTAAGATATGTAACAAACTGCAAATATTCTAAGATTAGCATAAAGCCTTTAGAGTCTCCAGGTGGAGCTGCTGTGTGAAGTCTGATAATGTCACACTACTGGTTTGGAAAATGAATAAAGTCTTGAAGTGTGGAGTTAGAAAGACGGCAGCTGACCAGACATCTGTTGTCCGCTGCAGGCTACATTAGCTGCTTCTAGTTAGGATGTTATTGATACTACTTCTCTTATCGGTTCTTTTTGATGATTTTGTGAGAAAAAAAGCCAATTAATTGTTATTCTTCTCTGTCTTTATTATTCTTGTATGTAAACAAATATTTTTTCTGGAGCAGCAATACAAGAAGTTCCTAAATCTTTAAAACACATCATCAGCTAATCAATGATCATCTTTGATTGATGATCCTGTTGTTCTGATCAAGCTAACGTTACCCGCAGTGGACGAGGATGGACAGCTGATCTCCAAACAGCAGAACACTGATCATTTCTGCAGACTGATGTTCTGCTTGTTGTCCAGATGTTTATGTGATGAGCTGCTGCTGTTTCCTTGTTGTTGATGTTGTTGTTGTTGTTGTTGTTTGTTTCAGTTGGTTTGAGGTGATTCGCTGCCGGCTGTGTGGCTCCAGAGGGACTCACAGGAAATGTTCTGGGCTGAAGTTGGACAGCAGAAACTGGGCCTGCAGCGACTGCACACAGACGACTGACGGAAGAGGTCTGAGTCTCTGATGGACCGACTCGGGTTTTCAATTATGATTTACTGAGCTGAAGTCTGGATACGGTCAAGATCCTCGTTTATTTAATCTCTTAAAGTTCTCTGTTTTCAAATATCGCTCGTTACTTTGTCATTACTTATTTTAATTTTCGGGCCGAACTTTTCAAAACAGATTTACAATTATTGTTAATTTTGTTACTAATAGTGTTGTAATTATGCTGCAGTTGTTTCATGTGAACCATGTGCTCGTCTTCTCCAGCCTCCCTGGTTGCGTCTCCTCTGGGAGGACGGAGGAGGAGTCTGCTGTCCAAACGCCACCTGTCCCCCATCAGCTGTAAGAGGTACACAAACCTAACGCACCTCTCCTTTATCAGCTGTAAGAGGTACACAAACCTAACGCACCTCTCCTTTATCAGCTGTAAGAGGTACACAAACCTAACAAACCTAACGCACACAGCTGTAAGCTCTCCTTTATCAGCTGTAAGAGGTATACAAACCTAACGCACCTCTCCTTTATCAGCTGTAAGAGGTACACAAACCTAACGCACCATTGACAAACCTTCATAAACAGGTGACATTCCAGGTGTTTGCTGTCATGACTGTCAGGACGATGCATGGTGATTGGTCCTTTAAATTTGATTGACAGCCATGTGACCCCTCCCTCTCTCAGACCCTCATTACCTGCTGGATCCGGATCACCTGAGGGGATCCTGCAGGCTCTGGGCCCTCAGCTCGGTCCCCTCAGCGTGCAGGTGGAGGTGGACGGGGATCAGGCTCTGTCTGCAGGGGTGGAGCTGGTGAGGAGGGCTGACTTCGACCCCACACGCACTCTGTCCGTCAGGTGAGGGCACGACAAACGCCCCTTTTATCTCAGTAAAGTTTTGTCTCCACCCGGTTATGATCAACAGATAAATCTCCTCATCGTCTCCGTCCAGGTTCAAAGACAACCAGCTGACTGCATTTCCCAGCAGCCTCCAGGACAGCGACATGGCCAAGCAGTACTTCCTGAAGTTGCTGGTGCAGCAGATCCAGGACTCCGTGGTGTTTGAGGGTCCAGACGGATCCAAGAACCTGGCGCTGGACTCTCAGGGTTTGGATCTTTATTTCACTCTTTATTAAAACCCTCTGAACCCTAAAACCTGCCGGCGACATCAAAAAGCATGTTCTCTTCATACAAACGCCCAAACGACACCGTTTATCAACACATCATATATAAAGAACGCTTCCATCTGAGTAAAATTGTGATATTTCATCAAAAACATTTTATTCTACATTTCTCATTTAAAGTTTTCCCACAAGTAAACCGTTTGCTTTAATCAGATTCTTTAAAAAACATACAATTTTGATCTCCTCAGTGAAACTATGAAGCCATGATTGATTCATCTGAGACCAACAGTCATGTGACAAAAAAATCTGTGAAACTTTGACTGAACTGCTGCTGAACACAGAGGAGAGGCTGATAAATGTGAATAGTTCTTCAATGTCGCACGTGAAGCCTCCATTTCTTTTTCCTACGTTGGTAACACTTGTGGACATTTACCAAAATGTTATATATATTGATTTCATTGTTTGCCATTTTTTGGGGGATTTTCTCATTTGTTATGATTGATGTCATTCTAACTGTTATTCTGCACTAAAGACATGTTGGAGTTCTCTCTACTTCTAGTCATGGTTGTTCTGTTTCTATAGAGGAGCAGGACTTTTATATTAAAGTGAAAATCATGAATCCAATGGCAGAAGACGGCTTTGGGCCTCAGAAGGTGATCTGATGCTGATCAGAAGTATTGATTATCCGTCTCCGTTGGTCCCCAGCTCTGCGTGAGGACCTGTACTTTGACGTGGGCTGCCTGCTGGCTCTCTCTCTGGCTCACGGCGGTCCTCCAGTCGCCTTCTTCTCTCACGCTCTCTACCGATGTCTCTTCAACTACCCGCCCAACCGCCCGCTCACCGTCACGCACATGACCCCCGACACGCACCTCACCCACCGAGTGAGCCGGGTGAGTACGGGCGGCCTCCTGGGACACGCTTACGTCACAGGTGTCTTACAGTCGAAGGTTGAATCGATTGATTGGCTGGTTTCAGATCGCAGAGGCGGAGTCTGTAGACGACCTGAAAGAAGTCATGGCGGCCAGTCGGGAGTACCTGGAGCTGGCCGGCTGCAACCGACCAATCAGCAGCCTGGAGGAGAGAGATGCTCTGGTGGAGGACCTGGTCAGCTTCACTTTGATCACCAGGATGCAGCTTCCACTGCAGAGGTACAGAGACCTTACAGCTCATCTTCTCTCCAGGAGATTTAGACATATTGTCCCAGCAGGATGTTACTAACACCAGTAACCATGGCTCCGTTCTGTTCCAGTGTTCAGCCAGGACCCTCAAACTAAAGCCCCCAGATAGGGACGGCCCCCGAAACCCGGGGCTAAGTTAGTAAAACCCGGAGTATTGATGCGGTCCGGAGTTTACGGTTCTGCTATCGGTTCTTTATACGACGGACGATATTCTCCACATCTGTTCCTTAAGGCCTTGTGACATTTCAGGGAAAATTACATTATTTAATTTGATAAACAACAATAAATAAATATGAGATTTTTAAGTCCTTCAATTAAAATGATTGTATGTGATTGATTCATATCAATTATTGAACTTGTATGGGAAATATTATTAATATATGTGGAAAGAAATAGTGAAAAATAGCAAAAATCTGGACACATTAATATAAAATAGATATTAGAGATGAATTATGAGCAGTTTAACTTCCTAACACTAGCTCTAAACAGATTATAATACGTCGTTAAAACTACTAATGACTAGATCTGTTTAATCTATAAAAATACAATCTTTTATTTACTTATGTGCTTTATGGGAAAATAACACTATAAATGACTATAACCAAGTAAAAGTATAACGTTTAATATTATTGATGGTTTAATGACTTCAGAGCGTTGAAATTATTTTTTTAAATGGTGGCAATAAAAAAAGAAGACCAGCTGCTATAATCAAACATCAAAGGGATCTGTGTCTGACAATATGGATCATCAATGATCAATAATATAGAAAACGTGATCAGGGATCTAAAGTTATATTTTATAGTTAATATAAATATATATATGTGTGATGTTCATTTAATCATCATATCACTTTTGTTACATTGTTCCCACTAATGAACCAATCACAGACTTGGATATCGTCTCTGCTTCACTTGAATAACTCTCTGTGTGTTTTTCCTCCTGCAGGTTTCGGGAGGGCCTGCAGACGTTGGGTGTCTTTGATCAGGTGATTTAAAGTCTTTTCTCTCTGCTGTCCAGCTTGATTTAGACTTTCTCTGCTTCTTTTGGCCTCTTTGTTTTATGTCTTTAAAGACAAAAATAACATAAAAAAGGACAAATCTTCAGTGATGATCACTCCGAATATTACTAGAGAAAAATATAGTTTCACTATTCAGCATGTTTTATTGCTGTAAGTAAATCATGCTTGTTCTATTCGCCAGAGAACAGGCTTTAACAGGCGGTTACAGGTGTTCACGCTGCTTGAATCTGATCCAGGTGCAGCGCTTGCCGGCGGTGTTCAGCGGTGTTTTCTGTGAGGCGGCGGAGCGGCTCTCGGCTCAGACCGTCGGCCGGGTCTTCTCCGTCCACTTCTCGCAGCAGGAGGACAGACGGAGCAGAGAGACGCCCGTCTCCACCTTCTGGAGACGCTTCCTGCTGGACTGTGAAGGTAAAAACCAGCTTCCCTCACTCACTCAGGGTCACATGATGTGTGTCTCCACGGCAACGCCAGCTCCATCAAGAGACTTTTGTCCTGTTCAAGATTTAACTCTCTCCTCTCCTGTTTCCTCTCTCCTTTTGTTTCCTCTCCTCTCCTGTATCCTCCAATCTCCTCTCCTGTTTCCTCTCCTCTTTTTCCTCCTCTCTCCTTTTGTTTCCTCTCCTCTCCTGTATCCTCCAATCTCCTCTCCTGTTTCCTCTCCTCTCTTGTTTCCTCTCCTGTTTCCTCTCACCTTTTGTTTCCTCCCCTCTCCTCTCTTGTTTCCTCTCTTCTCGTTTCCTCTCCTCTTGTTTCCTCCACTCTCCTCCCCTCTTTTTTCCTCTTCTTTCTTGTTTCCTTTCCTATGTTCTATCCTTTCATCTCCTCTTGTTTCATCTCCTCACTTGTCTCCTTTCCTCTCTTGTTTCCTCTCCCCTCCCCTCTCCTCTCCTTTTGTTTCCTCTCCTCTCTCCTCTTGTTTCCTCTCCTTTCTTGTTTCCTTTCCTCTATTCTATCCTTTCATCTTCTCTTGTTTCATCTCATCTATTGTCACCTCTCCTCTCCTTTTGTTTCCTCTCCTCTCTCCTCTCTCCTCTCTCCTCTCCCCTTACCTCTCCTCTCCTCAGTTGGGAGGAGCTCCATCTCCCTGCAGGACCTTCTTCTTTTCACCACAGGAGCTGAGGAGCCTCCAGCAGCCGGCCTCCTCCCTTCTTCCTCCATCTCCTTCCTCCACCCTGTTGAGGGGGGAGGAGGAGAGAGGAGAGTCAGAAGAAGGAGGGAGCCGTTGAGGGACGAAGGCCTCTTCCCTCAGAGTGAGCCCAGCTCCAAACGCCTCCTCCTGCCCGTCTCCTCCTCATACCAGGCCTTCAAAAGCTCCATGGAGCAGGCCGTCAGCCACCACGTGCACCTCCTCCCCACACCCAGTTAGAGGAGGAGGAGGAGGAGGAGTACTTTATTACCTGCATGTTTTATTTCCTGTTGCTTTGCCCGTTGTCTCTCTGCTCTCATTTCACATCTCATCTTCATCACTATTGAAGAAGATGAGTCAAATGTTTTAAAAACCAAAACCTACAAATCTGAATTCTGCTCTTAAACATCCAGCTGGGATGTGATATAATGAATACATCACTGCATCATGTTTTTTGTAAATGGATAAATATCTTTTATGCTTTCTGACTTTACAACTTTATCACAGGAGTTGCTTTTAATTCAGACAAATTTTTATTGTACATATTTTGTATTTTTAAGCTTTTAATGAGGGATGCACCGTCAGCAATACCTGAGCTGAAGGTGTTCTTGTTCAGTGTTTTTCAGTTCAATTCAATTCAATTTATTTTATATAGTCCAAAATCACAAATGACAGAATTTGCCTCAGAGGGCTTTACAATCTGTACACATGCTTTTATACAAATGTTTTATTATTGATCTGTGTGTCTCACTGTGTGGAGAGACTGGAATCATTGATGTGCGAGACAACATCTGGCCTGAAACACCTGCTTTACTAATGTCACAAATAAATCATAGATATACATTTACTGAACTGTTATTTATTATCAGTATTATGAATCATGCTCCTGTAACTTGGTAAAAACTATTCAGCATTAACATGAATTATGATTCAAGTGAAAGTCTTTAAAATGCATTAATAAATAGGTTTAAAATGTAAACAGGGAATTAAAATGATAGTATATAGATAGAATATAAACATATTGAATTGAATAGACCGGCCTGATATCGGTATTCGTATCAGTGCGTCCCTACTGTCAACGATTCTTCTTCCTCATGAGATTTTCTGCTCGTTTGTCTTGTTGTCTTTTGTTTTCTGGAGAATGAAAATGTAGAAAGCTGCGTCCTGATTGGCTCAAATCCCGTCTTCTAAAATGTGTTAAAATGTTTTCTGGCCTCCTTAAAGCTCAGCGTCAACCTAAACTTAAAATCACAGGATTCTAACAATTCGTGCCATAAATCTGCTTTAATTTTCAATATCTTTACAAGGTTTTTTTTTTATGGGGTTTTACAACATTAAATGAATCAGATACCACAGAGAGGTCGCCCATATAGTTTTTATATATAAATGAATGGATGCCTCTCATTTCAATTGGTCAATTTTAAGGATTGTTCCTCTTAAAAAAAAAAACTATAAATATGCCGAAAATCAGTCAAAAATATGGTTATATATTTTAATATCGAAGTCATTTTACAGCAATAATAATACTCTGTTCAGTTCCTGATGATCAGTTTATGGATTTCTGTCATTTCTTTTTCTGTCCTTTTCTTAAACTTTTCTCTTCGTTCTTGTTGATGATAAATACAGAAACAAACTGTTGTGTTGTCTTGATTTCTTGAACTTTAAACAACTGAACAAACATTTCTGCTGCACAATGATACGTGATAATAAACTTTATTTATATATCACTTTCTAAAACAAAGTTCCAAAGTGCTTAACATGATGGAACCAAGATTAAAACATTTCAGGAGGATATACAATCGGAATTTGTTAAAAGGCAATTCAATACCCAAATACTTGCATGTTTTTTGTTTATACATATTTAATGCATTGTTTGATGGAGCCTGCCATCTAAGTTTCATCGCCAACCAGCACATGACAATAAATAACTTGAAACATTAAATGAATTTGCATTAGTGTTTTAGTGCATAACAATAAATAAAGTAAGAGAAAGTAGAAGATAAAAAGCAAGTACTGCAGCAGTCAGAACATTCAATAGCAAAATTGAAGATACAAATATATAAACATAAAAAATATCTACAAGAAGTATTCAGATTATTTACTGCACTAAGACATTCTAAGAAAAGAAGAAGTCCTGCATTTAAAACTTGCTGAAGTAAAAGTACACAAGTATTTCCATCAAAATGAACTTACAGTACGAAAGTAAATATAAATATATATGTATGTATATAAATATATGTGTATGTATATATATATAAATATATGTAGTATGTATATAAATCTGAATACTTCTTGTAATTATTTTATTATATATGTGTATGTATATAAATATATATGTGTATGTATATATATGAATATTTATATATAGATATGTATTTATATATAGATATTTTTCTATATATATATATAAATACATATCTATATATAAATATATATATATATATATATATAAATACATATATATATATATATATATATTTATATATATATATATATATATATATATATATGCGGCAGAGTGAGACCTCTTTAAATATTTTCGTCTCTGAAAACAGCGACGTCTTAATTCTTTGCTCCCGGTTTCTTCTCTGAAAACCCGGCAGAGTGAGACCTCTTTAACATCTTTCCTCCTTGCTGGTGCCTGAGAACCCGTCAGAGTGAGCCCTCTCTTCATTTACCGCCTCTCCGACGGGCTCCTGCCACGTCATCACTGACAACATCCAACATGGCGGCGTCCGTCCGGGAGAAGCAGACAGGTTCGTGAGGCTGGTTGAATACGTCATCAGCGGTTATTCTCCTCACACTGCACCCCACGACCAGACCAGATGTTGTTATTGTTATTATTATTATTATTGTTATTATTGTTTAACCCGCAGACTAGCCTGGGAGCTAACAGCTAGCTGGTGTTAGCTAGTGAAGCTAGTGAAGCTAGCTGTCTGAACACACACAGGCTTTGACAGGTACAGGACTACAAAACTACATGACTACATGACTACATGACTACAGGACTACATGACTACATGACTACATGACTACATGACTACATGACTACAAAACTACAGGACTACAGGACTACATGACTACAGAACTACATGACTACAGGACTACAAAACTACAGGACTACATGACTACAGAACTACAGGACTACATGACTACAGGACTACATGACTACAGGACTACAAAACTACATGACTACAGGACTACATGACTACAGGACTACATGACTACAGGACTACATGACTACATGACTACAGGACTACATGACTACAGGACTACATGACTACAGAACTACAGGACTACATGACTACAGAACTACATGACTACAGGACTACAGAACTACAGGACTACATGACTACAGGACTACATGACTACAGAACTACATGACTACAGGACTACAGGACTACAAAACTACAGGACTACATGACTACAGAACTACAGGACTACAGGACTACAGAACTACAGGACTACATGACTACAGGACTACATGACTACAGAACTACAGGACTACAAAACTACAAAACTACAGGACTACAGGACTACAAAACAATAACACACGTTTACAGAGGGAGCATAGGACATAGGGAGCATAGGACTGAGGGAGCATAGGACATAGGACATAGGGAGCATAGGACAGAGGGAGCATAGGACTGAGGGAGCATAGGACTCATGTTGTTCCCACTTAATAAACTAGATTCTGGGCCGCTCTCTAAAGTGGACGAAGGTCATGTGACGGTGTGTGTGTGTGTGTGTGTGTGTGTGTGTGTGTGTGTGTGTGTGTGTGTGTGTGTGTGTGTGTGTGTGTGTGTACCTGCAGTGGCTCTGAGGCGGATGCTGAACTTCAACGCTCCTCCTCTGAAGAACACAGCATCTGAGCCAGTATGGAAGGTAACGATGATAAACAGACAGTGACATTATGGGATGTTCCTGCACCATGGCAACCAAAGAACTACAAAACTACAGCTGCTCACGTTGTCAGGTTCTGTCTGTTCTAGTGTGAAAAAGGAAGTTACTGTGTTTGAATGATCATGTGTGTGTGTGTGTGTGTGTGTGTGTGTGTGTTCAGGTGTTGATATACGACAGGTTTGGCCAAGACATCATCTCCCCTCTGCTGTCCGTCAAAGAGCTGAGAGACATGGGCATCACCCTGCACCTGTGAGAGACGCACACGTCCACAATAAAGCGGTTTATCTCTGAAAACGTCCTCACAAAGACAGAAAGTCTTCTTCATTTAAACAACGCGCTAAATAGACTTTGTGTGTTTTTATTCAAGTCTGCTTCACTCGGACCGAGAGCCCATCCCGGATGTTCCAGCCATCTACTTCATCATGCCAACAGAGGAGAACATCGACAGGATATGCCAGGTACACACACACACACACACACACACACACACACACACACACACACACACACACACACACACACACACAGACTAACAATCAAACGTTAAAGCGCTGTCAGGAGCATGCCATGCCAAACAGACGGATATATAGAGACCGTTGCTAGGCAACAGTTGGTTCCATGTTTTACTTGTTATTTTTTTACTAATTATTTTTAAATAAATATTTAACTTTATTTAATTTAATTTAATTTAATTGTATTTAATTGTATTTCTTTGTATTTAATTTTATTTAATTTTATTACATTTTGTATATATATAACTTTGTTAAGGTTACATGTGTTTATGCTGGGACAACATTCCCCCAAAAATGTATTTGACTATATGTTTATGTCGATTTCCTGATTGTTCTGTTTTGTTGCTTAAAAATAGAAAAAATTAATTAGGGAAAAAAAACCGTGAAATGGTTTATAACCCTAAAGCCAACCACACAAAGAATAAGAGGAAGATTGTGGCCAATCAGAAGCCTGAAAGTCGCTGTTAACAGAAGGTTAACGGGGCGGCTGTGAATGAGGTTCCCGTAACCACAAGGTTGGTGGTTCAAACCCTCTACCGGCAACATGCCGAGGTGTCTTGAGCGAGACACCTAACCCCAAGTTGCTCCCCGATAGCCCACTGCTCCTCCGGGATGGGTTAAATGCAGAGAAATAATTTCCCCATTGTGGGACTAATAAAGGATTGATTATTATTATTATTATTATTACCTGGCCGCAGTGGTGCGTCTGGGTCGTGGGAGCGCTTGATTATGTAGCAGGGACCTCCGTAGCTCGTTCTGACGCTGCTCTTCCTCACTAAAGAGGAGGAGGAACTCTACTTTTATGTGTAAACATGAAAGTAAAGTCCAGGCAGAAGGTCAGAACCAGCTCTTTTTAGTCCACGTCGCCTCGTGTTTAAAATAAACGTGTGGACCAGAAGTCAGTACGGCGTGAACGTGGATCATCATCTTTACACGGATAACAAAAATGTTTTCTTCTGTTCAGGACCTGAGGAACCAGCTGTACGAGTCCTACTTCCTCAACTTCATCTCCGCCATCAGCAGAAGTAAACTGGAGGACATCGCCAGCGCTGCTCTGGCTGCTAACGCTGTCGCCCAAGTCACCAAGGTTACCATGGTTACGCTGGTCATTTTTACAGGCTGATGGTGTTACTATTCTTTTTATTAGTAATACTCTTATTATGTCGCAGCACCAGAGTTCCTTAGATCTGATTGTTCTGCTCTTTCTTCTCATTTTGGAAATAAATATATTGTTATTGTAGAAATAAATCACATCATCAGAATTAAATGTTATAAAATATCATATTATCCCCCTCTGCACAGCGTACACTGTTTGATAAATTGTGCGTGTGTGTGTGTGTGTGTGTGTGTGTGATCCAGGTGTATGATCAGTACCTGAACTTCATCACTCTGGAAGATGACATGTTCACCCTCTGCCATCAAAACAAGGAGCTCATCTCCTACCATGGTAACACACACACACACACACACACACACACACACACACACACACACACACACACACACACACACACACACCGGTAACATCTCTAAAAAAAACACAAAGGATTATGGGTGGAGTGAGGTTTACTAAAAAGCCACTATGTAAACATTAATAGAACTCTGTCCAATAAACAAGCTGCACCTGAGTCACGTGACCTTTTCTTAACTCCTGAATGGCTTGTGATTGGTCCGTTTAAACCCACTAAAAATACAGTTTCCCTAAAGATCATGGCATTCATTTAATCCAAGTAACCTGTGTGTCTCACCTTCATGTCTCACTTTCGTGTCTCACCTTCGTGTCTCACCTTCGTCTTACCTGTGTCTCACCTTCTGTCACCTGCTGTCTCACATTCGTGTCTCACCTGCGTGTCTCACCTTCATGTCTTACCTATTTCTCTCACCTGCCTGTCTCACCTGCAGCCATCAACAGAGCAGACATCCAGGACACAGACATGGAGGCCATCATGGACACCATCGTGGACAGTCTCTTCTGTTTCTTCGTCACTCTGGGTGAGTTTGTAGCTCAGTATGGTTCGTTAGCGGTCCATGCTACTTTTTTGTAGCTAGCTCTGTCGCCTCTCAGCAAGAGGAACCCGGGTTCATTTCCCGGGCTAGATGGACCTTCTGTGTGGAGTTTGCATGTTCTCCCACGTGTCAGCATGGGTTCTCTCCGGGTTCTCCGGCTTCCTCCCACAGTCTAAAGACATGCAGCTGAGGTTAACTGAAGACTCTAAATTGCCCGTAGGTGTGGATGTGAGTGTGAGTGGTTGTCTGTCTCTATGTGTCAGCCCTGTGATAGGCTGGTTACCTGTCCAGGTGAACCCTGCCTTCAACCAATGACAGCCGGGATCGGCTCCAGTCCCCCCTTATAAGTAAAAAAAAGTTTTAATTTCTTATTATATCCTGGTTGAAACTGTTCTCTCAGTGTGGTTTTGTTTCTGTCCACCAGGTGGAAGTGTTCACTCAAATCTCAAAAACCTTCAGTCAGAGTGATCCCATTATGGATGATGAAAACCCAGCAGTCCTTGTTATGTGTCGAGCAGGATGAGACTGTACTTAAAGGGGTCGTGTGGTTGTTTTGTTGGTTTCGTTCAGGTGCGGTGCCGATCATTCGCTGTCCCCGTGGAAACGCAGCAGAGATGGTCGCCGTGGTGAGTTCACGCTGACGTAATGTCATCTGATTGGTTCAATGACCGACTGTCAACCTTTTTATTCAGGTTGAAGTCAGACGTAAAAAAAACGTTAAACTCTTCAGACATGATGCAAGCAGACATGTTTGTAGTTTTTACACCTTTTTTTAAAAACAATTTTCAGCTGTAAAATTGGCTCGTTCAGTTTAAATGAGGAAATGCACACAAGTACTATATTCCCAAAATGATTTTTAAGATGTAAATTAATGATCTTATCATTGTATGGTTTGGTGATATGATGATACTTACATTCCATTTAATACACTTTAACTTTAAATTGTATTAAATGACTAATTGTATGGTAAAATGGTATCAATATGACGAAAAACAACTTTATTTTATATTGTACTTTATTTACAGGATTCATCAACAACACACATTCCTCTCTGATAAACAGTTTCTCATTCCAATTTCCAGAAGCTTTCCTATATTTAAATATAAAGTTAGATATACAGTAATAGAGGATGTTATCCATATTGTGCTGGAGAACGTCTGAACCGGGGTTCTGTGTTGTAGAAGTTGGATAAGAAGCTCCGTGAGAACCTGCGGGACGCCAGAAACAGTCTTTTCACCGGAGACAACATGGCCGCCGGACAGTTCAGGTAAACAATCTGTTAAAACTGAAACAGTGTGGGGTCATGGGGAAACTCCACTTCCCATAATGCAGCGCTGTGTGTCAGTAAGAGGTCAGACGTGGCTCTATGTGTGTGTGAGCTGATTCTCTTCCCCTCTCCAGTTTCCAGAGGCCTCTGTTCGTCCTGGCAGATCGTAACATGGACATGGCCACGCCCCTCCACCACACCTGGACCTATCAGGCGCTGATCCACGACGTCCTGGTGAGCTGTCAATCATACACATAAAATGTTATAAATAGCTACTACAAAAGGATTTTTAAATTTTTGTTTTTGTAGAAACTCGCATTTTCTTTTGCTGTCTGACTTCCTGTCTGTGTCTCTCAGCTCCAATCCCATTGGCTCCTACTAAAGACATTAATCTTTATGATCACAAATCAGTAATCTCCTAAAACAGCTGGTCATTGTGGTTTTTATCAAAGAAACGGGAGGAAATAGTGACTTTGTTGGGGTCTATTTTCCGCGGCGGATTAATCCACATTTGGTGCTCTAGTCAGTATTTGTGGCAGCAGGATGGTGTGTGTGGGATCAGGTTGTTGTACACACACAATACTCGTTAGGAGTCAAAGCTGGTTTGAGTCTCAACATTATTTCTGAGAGAATGGAGCAGCTCAGCAAAGACCTTTAACCTTTAAAACAGACATGAAGCAGCAGCTCCTGTTTGTAGTTTGAGGGCAGATTCCGTTTAAAACGCATTTGTGTCAGGGATCTCCAAACACACACACACACACACACACACACATTAATTCATGCAGAGCCAGAGCACTGTCAGCGGTTGTGGCAGCAGATTAATAACTTTTGAACAGAATTAATAATTATTTAAAAACGGCCGTACGCATCTTGCAACAAGTCGGAGAGAGACGTGTTGCTGCAGTCAAGAAAATAAACCATGAAGTTGATTTGTTTTGGAAGCAGGTGACATAACTAGATTTGTATCTTTTGACGTCTGGTCCAGGATCCAGGCTCTGATCTGGTTTCTGTTGTGGCCCCGTTCTGCCAGCTCCCTCTGCGACGCTGGTCCAGATGGCAGCTCTCTCTCCCTCCCTCAGTCTCTTTCCTATAAACACGTCCGAGTCTGAACTCAGCCATCTACCACCCAGCAGGACACAAAAGCTCCCCTCTCATCCCTCGGCGTGTTTCCGTGACAACAGCCATATTATGATCTGCTGCTGAGGATCTGTTCCGCTTCTGGCCTCTGTCAGGGTCCACTGTGGTGTCTTTGGTCTGGACTTCATCCCAGATATGTTGAACACAGCAGCGCTCTCAGGGCTTCTCCTGCTGGTGTCAGATCAGGTTTTTTATTCATTAAGTGTCTCAGAATCTCCTCTAGGATTTTGGGACTGTAAACTGAAGTTACATTATGAAATAATTGTTTTTTCTTTCTGCATTCAGAAGACTTAAGGAGCTGATTTAGATCATTTAATGCAGTAAAAACAAGTACTAGTACAGAGAACGGCCTCGGCTGTGGGTTTATGATGAGCTACTTACAGACTGGCAGGACTCTAACCTGCCAAAACAACCACTAGAGCCAACCGTTATGGATATATGTGTGTTTTGTTCTGTGTGTGTGTCCACCAGGACTACCAGCTCAACAGGGTGGTGATGGAGGAGGGGGCGGGGGCCGAGCCATCACCCGCCGGCGCCAGACCAAAGAAGAAGAACAGAAAGGCCTACGACCTGACTGCTGCCGACAAGTTCTGGCAGAAACACAAGGGCAGGTGAGTTGTACTGGAGGAAGGGTTGGAAGAAGAAGAGGTGGGGTTTGATTTTAAAGAGGATTTAAGTCCTTAGTTTTGGTTCAGCCTTTAAATATTGGGCCCTTTTATAATATCAAGTATTTTATCCAATTTGAGACTGATTTTGCTCTAAATGTCTTGCATTGTGGACATTTGGTATATTTTGTTTTCATTTACCCTCTATATGTTCACTCTTTACCTCGGGATAAATAGTTATTTTGCTGAAAATACAATCTAAGAGAAAAAGAGAATTTTAGTCCTTGAAGAGCTGCTATCTTTGTTCAAAAGCAATATATTTCATATCTGAATCTTTTTAAAACCAAAAGAAAAAGATGTTCATTCTAACATACACATGAATTAATTAACATTTAATTAATAAAAAAAAAAGTATCTGTTTTTTTTACACTTGCAAAGATTATTTCTTACCAGCGTTATTGTTTTTTCTACAAATGAATGCACTGAGTCATTGCTGTATAACTTTGGCTCACAACAAAGTGTAAATATGCAAATTTAGTTCATTTTCGAACACATACAGGTCAGTATAAAGGCTTTAAAAGTCCGGATTCACAGAGGCATTTTAAGTTTAACGATAAGCGAGACCGCCTGACAATAATAAGAAACATTATGGAGAGAGCTGGCTAACGTTAGCCCTCCTGACTATTATTAAATATCATTAGTATTTTTTAATAGTTGGTAAATTATTGATAATAAAAATGCTCTATTACAATTAAAATCATGTTGGATGCTACCGGCTTGGCACCAATGTGAGTTCAGCAGCGTAATTACCTGTCTCCCTTTTTATAGGTTCTTTGGGTCGTTTTGGATTAGGTCTAATTGTTCTTGGGTCTGTTTGAAACAGGTCTGACTTTTCGAGGATCCCTCTTGGATCAGGACTTTATTGAAAATAAATTACCCCAAGTTCATTTTAACATTCAATCTAAAATTTCCCCGAAACATTTCAGATTTGTGCAGTATGAATCAAGATATTAAACAATGCACCTGCAGATTAATCGACACATGAAGGTCATTCTGCTGGAAAAGGTGCTCTGGGAAATTATTTTACATTATTATTATTATTGGTATTATTAACTTCTGATTATATACAAAAACACAAAATGATCTCATTAGAGCCATTAGGTGCAACTCATAAAATCACAAGTTATGCCTATATGCTGATGATATCTTATTCTACTGGACAAACCTTTCTGTCCAACTGGAGTGCTGATGTTGGGGACAAACCCTTAAGGTTTCCAGTTTTGTGATTGGCTCGATGTTAATGCATGTTTTTATAAGAAGTACAAAGTCAGAAACTCATTTGTTGGTTATAAGTTGAGCGTGCAGTGTTGTTGTGTTACAGTCCGTTCCCAGAGGTGGCGGAGTCGGTCCAGGAGGAGCTGGACACCTACAGAGCCCAGGAGGACGAGGTCAAACGCCTGAAGAGCATCATGGTGAGGAACACACATCACGGTAGTCGAAATGGTCAACAAATGGCCTGTGGTTAACTAGCTGAAACTCAAGTCTAAGTCAGAGGTCACATCTGAGTCACAAAGGTCAATTTCAGGGGTTCAATGTGTAGTCAAATCAGGTTCAATTCCCTGAGCGCATGTGATCACAAAGTTGAACCTGCTTCTCTCAGACAATCCCTGAGATCACGTCCAAATCATCAAGATGATGTCCAAGTTTGAAAGGTCAAATCTAAACCTTATACGAGCTTTCAGAGTCCCTCGGTCATGTTTTAGTCCTCAAGACAAATTCCAAGTCTCTAAAGGTGATATCTAAACCTTCAAGAGCTTTTCCGAGTCCTTGAGTCATGTTTTAGTCCCTGAGATCACCTCAAAGTTGTCAAGACAATGTCCAAGTCTCTACGATGTTGCCTAAGTCACAACAGGTTCTTTTTTAAATTTACATATCCAAGTCACCAAGATAAAGTCTCTCCCTTTAACTGCATTTTCCACGTACCATTGGTCACGTCCGAGTCCCTGATGTCCCTTCTGTGTCTCCGAGGTAACGTCCCAAAATCTCATGTTCAAGATCTCCAAGTTCGAATGAAACAATGTAGATATGTCGAGTTAATATCGAAGTTGACTGGGTCCTCCTACAGTGTCCAGTTGGTACCAGTTGATCCCAGTTCAGTATTGTTTGTCCACTTTTTTTGTCTGCAGGGTTTGGAGGGAGAAGATGAAGGAGCCATCAGCATGCTGTCAGACAACACAGCCAAGCTCACCTCTGCTGTCAGGTACCGACTCCCCTTCATTCACCAACATCATCACAGCTTCTAGATGTGCTGCTCACCATCTTAAATAAACTGGAGCAGTTTAGTTCTGTTCCATTAAATTACACCTCACACAATGATACTATAATAACTTTATTCATGTAGCAACCTTTAATGCAGTCTACCTTTTATACAGAGATGATGGAGTTATTAAAGGAATAGTTCACCCAAAAGCATTATAAATGTGATATAGCACTCGCCTCCCAAGGCTCTTTATGGTCCAAGAAACAGTTCTCCTAATAAATGGCTTTAAAGAAAACAGTGAAGCCTTGAATTCCGCGATTTTGCCGCGACCTTCTTGGATTACGTCCGTCGCCATCATGTTTTTCTGCAACCAGTGAACAGGAAGTGACCATATTTGGACTGAGGAGGAGTGATGTAGAGACGGCGTATACGTCTCTGGTGTCGACCTGTCAATCAGTGTGTAGCCCCGCCCTAAAGCATCCCCTGCTTTATGGTCTGTTTGACTCTAAATGGAGCATCATTTACTAAATGAACATCATGCTGTATTGAAGAAGACTTGAAACTAGAGATTGAGACCATAAACTCATGTTTACAATGTTTACTGAGGAGTCCAGAGAGATCAGAGGAAGGGCGTCTACAGTTTAGGGCCCAAAGAAACAGAAAGATGTTTTTATGAGAAACATAAAAGCAACTGATGGAAGGTTAAATCAGACCTTAAAGAAACGGGGAGATAATTACATCTCATTTTCTTTATTTAGGCAGCCTGGTAAGAAGAGCGTTTCTGCTGATTGTAATAAGAGAATAAATCAACTGTTTGGCATCGAGTCTTAATGTGTTGACTGACGGCAGCTTCTCTCCGTCTACTTTTCATCCTCCAAGTGGAATCTCCGATTCAGCTTGTTTACCTTTTAAATGACTTGATGACTAACTCTGTTTTGGTGGAAAAGGGAGTTCCAGTGAGGTGCCCTTCACCAAATCCCCAAACAAACATCTGCTCCATCAGATCACGGTGTTCCTGAGAATTCCACTCAGTGAAAGGTCACTAAATATATGAAGCAAACATGTAGTCGTGTTTCACTTCTGCCTCCTGTGGCCAGAATGAGTATTACAACAACAACAACTTTTAAACAGATGGATAAAAAACAACTTTATCAAGGCAAAACCCTTTTTAACAGTAGATAAAACAGTTTAGATCAGACTTAGAAAATGGATTCAGCAGGATTAATTTGTGTGTGTGTGTGTGTGTGTGTGTGTGTGTGTGTGTGTGTGTGTGTGTGTGTGTGTGTGTGTGTGTGTGTGTGTGTGTGTGTGTGTGTGTTGCAGCTCTCTGCCTGAGCTGCTGGAGAAGAAGAGGCTGATCGACCTGCACACCAACGTGGCCACGGCCGTCCTCGACCACATCAAGGTACGCCCGCGCCACGCTCCCGCCAATCCACGCTCCCGACCAATCACACAGCTCCGTTTGATCCAACGGGTATTATCAGTCACTACATTAGTCCATACAGCAGTATTAATTCACACAATATCTACAGTAGTAATAATACACAATATCTACAGCTGTATTAGTACATAATATATACAGCAGTATTAGTACACAATGTATACAGCAGGATTAGTACAGTATTACAAGTATTAGTATACAGTTTATACAGCAGTAAAGGTACCCAATATCTTCAGGAGTATTAATAAACAGTATCTACAGCAGTATTAATACACAGTATACACTGCAGTAAAAGTGCATGATATCTACAGCAGTTTAAGTACACAGTATCACAGTGAAGCAGTATTAGTACACAGTATACACAGCAGTTTTAGTACACAGTATCTGAAGCAGTATTAGTACACAGTATCTACAGTGGTATTGGTATATATAACAGAAGTAAGTACACAGTAGTACACAGTATTGGTATATAAAGAAGTACTAGGACACAAGTATTAGTACACAGAGTGAACAGTAACTCGATGCTGTTTGTGTCCTCAGAGTCGTAAACTGGACGTTTACTTTGAGTATGAAGAGAAACTGATGAGCAAGTCGACTCTGGACAAATCACTGCTGGACATCATCAGTGACCCCGACGGTATACACACACACACACACACACACACACACACACACACACACACACACACACACACACACACACACACACACACACACACAGTATTTTACTGTATCAGAAGATATTCTGGGAAATGTAGTGAGTCATACCTATATGACTTTAAATGTTCGTGTTTATCAGCTGGAACCCCCGAAGACAAAATGAGACTCTTCCTCATCTACTACATCACTGCTCAGCAGGCTCCTTCAGAGGTAACACACACACACACACACACACACACACACACACACACACACACACACACACACACACACACACACACACACACACACACACGCTGACTGACTGACCCCTTTCAAACAAACATTACTAAATAACCAGCTCAAACCACAACTTTTGATACAATTAATTTAAATAAGACAATGTAAAGAATTATAAAAACCACAGATTCTTCTTCAGTCTTCATCTCATAAAACACTTAATCTCTGAACTGTAACCACAACAACGTACCTGAATAAACTGATGCAACAACTGTGCAGCACACATGGACTTATGATACTTACATTTCTCTAAAGTCCTGGTTTATAGCTCGTCTTTCATTACTTCACAATTTAACACAAACTGTAGATGCAGCAGAATCTTTTCTTTTTCTGTATTTTTATTTCAGCATCTCATACAGTAATAAAGTAGCAATTTATTCAAGTTTTAGCACCAAAATTGAATATACTTAAAGTACCAAACGTAAATGCATATATGCTGAATAATGTATATTTTTTGATCACGTTGTTTTTTTTGCCACTGATACTAATTATACTAATGATCCATATTGTGAGATACAGATCCCTTTGTTGTTTGATTATAGCAGCTGGTCTACAAGGATCCAGATTTTTTTTTTTTGCTACCCTCCCAAAAATCATTTTAACGCTCTGAAGTCAGTAAACCATCAAAAATACTTAATGTTATACTTTTACTTTGTTTTAGTCATCTATAGTGTTTTTTTTCTTCCTAAAAATACACAATTCAAGTGATAAGGAAATAAAAGATTGTATTTTTTTATAGATTAAAACAAATCTTGTCATTATTAGTTTTAATGATGTATAATAATCTGCTTAGCGCTAGTGTTAGGAGGTTAAACAGCTCATAATTCATCTCTAATATAAATGTTATATTAATGTGAAAACATCTTCAAACTACTGGATTTATTCTAGTTTATCAACAACACTACATTTTACAGTTTACATGTGAACACATCATGATAACGTTATAATTTACCTTCAACCAATACTCATTTTCACTGAGCAGAGCCTGAACGCATCATAATGTAACTGAACTGAACCTCCTCCTGTTAGCCGTTAGCGGTGCTGCTAACGTTACTAGCTCTCCTGTTGATTTAAACACCGATTGGTTGTAATGTAACATTATCAGAGATCAGAGACTAGAAAGCATAAATGAAGTCCTGATCTCATATTTTAATGAATATTGGAGGATAACGATCTTCAGTAAACCTTTATTAACACTGTGATGGTTAACGTTGAACTGAAACCTTTTATGAATTTCCCCCAGTGTTGGGATGTATTAGGAGTTGTGTGAGAGCCCAGATGTGAGGGGTTTGTAGTTCAGTTTCTGTTCCTGCTGTGGTTCAGTTCTGTCAAAATCAAACCTCACACCGAAGAAGAGAGCGGTGACTCTTGGGAGAACTTTCTGCGTTCCTCCTGTGGTTTACTCTCAGGAACAAATCAAAGACACCGAGGAAAGAAGAAGAAAACAAAGCACATCAATGCTCCTCATTGTGTAGCAAGTTCACGAACGACATTAAATACGACTCATCAATCAACTTATTTCTTTAAGCCACATGACAAACGTTGACTCAACTTCCTCCAGCAACCGCTAACACAAATTCTGTTAGGGCTGAAGACGGGTACGTCACTTATTGGTTAAAGCGAACAAAAATAAAGAGAAATCGCTCAATATTCCTCTCAAGTTTTGTGTCATTGGATTCAAACAAACTTTAAAATTCACCGAAGACAGACCTCCAGTTCTTCCCATCGCTTGGCAGACGGTAGAAATGGTTTAGACAGACAAGCTGTGTCCCCAAAACCGCAGAACAGTGAGCGATGGACACGTTTTGGACACGCTTCTTCTTGGATCTAGTTTGATTATGAGCCATTGTGACAGAACAAAGACAATGGAACCCAAGCTCCTCTCAGAAAACAGAGACCCGGTTAGAGCAGGATCAGATTTGGTTTGGCAGAAAAAAGCCCTCCCATCCTTTATGAAATGACAGCGACTGTGATTGTTATTAGTTTCAGTTTGCTGGTAAAGATCTCATGGAGCAGGACTTTAGCCTGAGAAGTAGTGGTGTGACGGATCGTCATCCCATCACAGTTCAACAAACATGTGAACCTCAGATTAATTCCACAGTTTAACGTTAACCATCACAGTGTTAATAAAGTTTTACTGACGATCGTTATCCTCCAATATTCAGTAAAATATGAGATCAGGACATCATTTATGCTTTTCTAGTCTCTGATCTCTGATAATGTTACATTGTAAACAACGTTAGCAGCACCGCTCACGGCTAACAAACAGAGGTTCAGTTCAGTTACACTATGATGCGTTCAGGCTCTGTAGTGGTAGTATTGGTTGAAGGTAAATTATAACGTAATCATGATGTGTTCACACAAATGTAGTGTTGGTGATAAACTAGAATAAATCCAGTAGTTTGAAGGAGATGTTTTCACATTAATATAAAATAGATATTAGAGATGAATTATGATGTTTAACTTCCTAACACCAGCTCTAAGCAGATTATACTACATCCAGAAAAATACTCATGCAGAGATTTGTTTTAATCCATAAAAATACAATCTTTTTTTCATCATCATTTTAATTTTGTGTTTCACTATAAATTACTATAACAAAGTTTAAGTAATATTCAGTGTTTTTGATGGTTTACTGACTTCAGAGCATTGAAATGATTTTTCCGAAGTTGAAAAATAAAAAAAATTGTCTGGATCCTTGTAGACCAGCTGCTATAATCAAACCACAAAGGGATCTGTACCAGACAATATGGATCATCAACGATTAGTATCAGCGGTTCTAATGTGTGATACGATCAGATCTGTGAGACTGATGATGCGTTGTGGCCTACTTAGCATTCATGTGTCATCATGGTGTTTGCATTTATTCCATGAAGAAGTCCTGTGGTTTTCTTAACTCCCTGAACTCCAGAAAGTATTTGAATGAATCAGGACCAGAAAACCTTTGCCCAAACATTCAGAAGCAGTGAGTCAGTGGATCCAGGAGAGCTCAGCTGGTAAACCTGCAGAAATAATCAGAACAATCCATCTCAGTTATTCAGTCAGTGATCATTCAGTGTCGGGGAAACAGCCAAGACGTGAAAGCACGAGCCGTCGACATCCATCAGTGATGCCGTTGGACCCCTTCCTGTCAGTGACATCATCAGCTTTTCCTCCATTTGGTGGGAAAGTTGTTTTATTTCCGTGCTTCAGTTTCACAAAGAAATCAAAACAAACATCATAAGTTGTCTCCAGGTTGTCGTGGCGGCATGTCAGAAGACATTTACTTAAAGTTGAACTTCAATTTTCCAACGTGGCGCACAGATTCACTGAATATGGTCCAATTAATATCACTTAAGTTTGAACCTTGTAGCTCTGCTAGCAGTGAGGCTCCAGAATATCTGTCGGTAGTTCACCTTGGTCCAGTCTAAAATATCCAACTGATTAATAGATCACTATGAATTATGGTCGATCATTCATGTTCTTTCAGGATGAACTGTAATAACTGTTGATCCTCTGACTGTTCATCTAGAGCCGTCATCAGCTCAACATGTAGATGTGTCCAATACTTTGGTTTATGACCAAAACCCTGCAGAACTGATGACTTTCCCATCAGCCTCAGCTGGACTTGGTGTTTAGTGCTAATTAGCACATGTTCGCATGCTAACACTCTAGAGTAAGATGGTGAACATGGTAAACGTTCAACCCTCTAGACATCAGCATGTTAGTTTTGTTATAAATGTCAGTTGGCCTCCATGTTTAGTTGCCGCCTCTTCAGTGCATTTTCATAAATATACCGTTAATTAACATTTCTAAACATTACTGAAACGTAAAATATTCAGTGCAGCTGTTCAAGCAGCTAAATGATCTCCTATAGAAAAGAAAATGTTGGCTTTTGGTGATACAATTTAGTAGTTACAGGTGGTCGAACAAGACTGCATTAAAACAGTTATTAGTTATTTTGTCCATTAATGTACGTTTCTATTTTATAGTTATGTTCCAGCATTTGTTTATTTTAACGTCATGCACAAAAACACCAAAGCTACTTTGCAACGAATCTTTTTCCTGATTATATTTGAAAAATCTGAATCCTAGTTCTCGGCTACAGAGGTTACTTTTTATTTACTCTTTTTTTTCGTCATGGAAAGAAGGTTGTTGACAAACTCCGCCTCCTTCGACACCAGCACACCACCTGACCAATCACTGTGTTCCGTAAGGTTTTCTTTTAGATATCGGCAGATGCAGAAAGACTCGTTCAGACTCGGTTTGACGTTCCAACAGCTCCTCACGTCTGTTCTCGTCCTCTGCTGCCCAGAACTCACCCTCACTTTGTCTCTCACCCAGCTGAGAGACGGTTCCCCCCTCTCTCCCTTTCCCTCCCCATCTGTCATCCAGCTCTTGGCCTCCTGTCTTTTTCTATCCTTCTTCCTCTCCCTCCTTTGATCCATCTCACCCCTTTCTCCCTCGCCTCTACCTGCTGCAGAGTCTCCAGAGTGCTTCTCGGGTTTCTGACTGATGCGGTACAAAAACACTTCCACGTGGCTCAGCAGTCGCCCCTTATTGATCTCAGCGACGTCACCTTCACTAGCTGAACGTAGGAAATAGGATTGTTTTCGTCCTACAGTGCAAATACTGTGACGGATCCTCGAAACGTTTTTCCATCGTTGGTTCGGAGAGGCTTCTAAAATAACAGCTGACGTGGCGATGAACTCACGACTAAAAGCCAGCGCTGTTTGAGGGGATTTCGCAATAACTTTAAAGGAACACGCACGCTGAAGAAGTCCAACTGGAGTTAAGACGTTCATCTCCAGCAGAAAAGTTGAACCTGGTGCAACATTTGCAACCAAGTGAATAGGAATCAGGTTCTTTTTTTGAGGAATAACAATATAAATAGTAAGAGAAAAGGAAAAGAAAAAATTGTGCAGCAAAAGTCGTGAATCAGAAATTTACACTGGAAAATGTGTAAAATATTTTTTTTTTCAAAAAGGATTGAATGTGCAAATGTTCACAATATAACGTATAAAGAAATGCATGTAGGCATTTGTTTTATTAAGTATTTCTACTTCGCTATCATTGCAACATTAAATTAGTAAAATCTTGTCTCATTGTATTATTAAAATAAAATAAATGTTTCTGTTAGTGATGGATCATAAACACAGACGGGCTCATTTCAGTCTGAACGTTTGATTTAAAAAGTTAAGAATCAGAGGTTACAGCTGTGTTGTAGTCCTTTTGTGTGGCAGCCATATTGTTTTAGAACCGCACAGTCGTCATCTTTTCTAACTGCAGGTCACATGACATGAACAGACCCAACACAACTTAACGGAAACCATCCATTCCAGAGTGAACCTGTAAAGTAAAATAACGTCATTCTCTACTTCACAAGCGAGTAGAGAACTACGGTGGCCTTCAGGGGACATAAAACCTGCAAAGGTCTCTCTCTAGAGTCAGTGTTTGGTTGGACTGTAGGACTCGTTCTAAGCTAACGAAAACACAACGACTCTTAGTTTCAGCTCATTAGTTTCACGTATAAAACATAAATATTACATTTCTGCCAATTGTTCTAAACACTACACACTGGCCCTTTAACAACTTTTGTCCTCCGGAAATTTGAATTTTCACACAGTATTTTACTAACTAATTTGTTAGCCTGCTAATATGCTAAACACGACATAGCATAAATCCAGCTTGTGTAGTATCTTCCTCCACAAACAGAGCTTCTTCTTTGTTTGACACCCTCTCTTTAATTAACAGGTTGTCTTTATAAGCTATGTAATATAAGCTTTTGAGGTTTAAAAGTTTCTCCCTTTCAGATCGTGATTTCAGTATAAAAACAACGACTGGCACATTGCGAGGTAGAATATCGTGAATGAAATCTCTGGGAGAGTTCATGTTTTATCTCTTCTTGAGTTTATTGTGTATCGTCTGTGTTTCAGTCGGACTTGGAGCAGTACAAGACGGCTCTGTTGGACGCAGGCTGCGACCTTTCACCTCTCAACTACATCAAACAGTGGAAGTAAGTCTCTGTTTTAACTTTTATGTTTTTCAACTAGACTCAAACAAACTGGATTTATGTCCTTCAGCCGTATTTCAACAACACCTCAGCTTGAAGAGAGCAAGTTTCAGTAACGTGTAGTCTCAGTTCTGAAAAATGAATTCTGAATAAAATGTAATTCTGGTTTCCTCTCATCTTCTCCAGGGCGTTTACCAAGATGGCCGCCACCCCGGCTAACTACGGCAACAGTGGAGTCAAACCCATGGGGTGAGATACTAACATGAGATGCGTCTTTAATGAAGAAGAAACACTTCTAAAACTCCTTCAATCCTCAAATAAATGCACACTGTAAAATAAAAACCAGCGTATTTTATCCCAAAAAGATAGTTTATGCTCTTTAAGGGTGAGTTATGATTATTGATTAAAACCCTGAGGAGAGTTTGTGTTGTGATTCAGCAGCAGTTTCTCCACAACAGCTGAGAAAAAAATGACTGAAGACCATAATCAAGAAATACTGTCATACTTATAATACTCATGAAGCTGCCTTTGAGCAAGGCACTTTCCAAAATAAAACAAAAAGCTACATTTTAACATTTATTCTCTTTAACTGTAGATTTTAGATCACATCTGTTTTCTCACCCCTTTCATTTTAAAAACCTTTATATTTGTAATTCCGAGTTCATGTTTTTAAACTTTCTGTTTTAGTCCCATTTAGTTTTTTTTAATCACTTTTATTGACTTGATGTTTTGATGCCTTTTTGTGAATTAATTTTGTATTTTCTGTGTTTAACAAACAAAAAAACCCTTTTTATAAACACAACGGTGCTTCTTTAAGATCGTAATGTTTTTGTTCTGTTAAACTAAAGGTCCGCTGACTCGCTTTTTCTCAGCTTTCTTTCACACCTCACTGTCTTCATCATCAGCTGTCATAGTGCTGCTTTCACTTGTTGAAGCATTTTTATCCATTAATTCAAAATAGGGCTAGTGTTCAGACTACCAGACTAACCTTGTTCTCCTCCTCCTCCTCCTCCTCTTCTACCCTTCCTCCTCCCCCTCTTCCTCCTCTTCTTCCTCATCCCCCTTCTCCTCCTCCCATTCCTCCTCTTCCTCTTTCTCCTCTTTCTCCCCCTACTCCACCCCATCTTCCTTTCCCTCCTCCCCTTCCTCTTTCACCACTTCTCCTCTTCGTCCTCCTCCTCTCCTCTCCTCCTCCTCCTCCTCCTCCTCCTCCTCCTCCTCCTCCTCCTCCTCCTCCTCCTCCTCAGGCTCTTTTCCAGAGTGATGAACACCGGCTCCCAGTTTGTGATGGAGGGAGTGAAGAACCTGGTGCTCAAACAACATGTGAGTGAAACTCTTTCTGCTGCCGGAGAATCAACACGACTTCATCCAAACATCATCTGATCACAACAAACCTCAACCCGTCAAAGTTACTGATTAACGGTTTCTGGCGGCCTGAAGGGTTGACTGGACGTGTGATGTTGGTGTTTTAAAGGGTCGGTTTGGATCCAAGAGTCGCACAAACCAACCGACGGCTGCAGCAGTAGAGCAGCAGCTCCTGTGTTCTCAGAGGTTAAATGACTGTTTTTGTGAATGAAGTCTGGTGTCTATGAAGAGAGCGTAGAAGACAGATTCAGTTCGCAGTGGTTCGGCTCTAAGACAACAGGAAATAAGGGAAGCACACATGAGGGTTTCACTAAAAGACCTTAGTTTTATCGAAGTAAACTGAGGTAATGATAAATAAAGTACACGACGGATCAAAAGTCTAGAGCACAAGGTGGGAAAAGTATCGTGGTTCTGCATCAAACATCCTGACCAGCAGCAATGGTATTGATGATGATGATGATGAAGAACCTGGCAGAAACATGATGTTATTTATAATCATCAAGGCCGTGTCTGTTTTCTACATCCAGAGGTTTGCAGAGCTGCCAGAACTTCACAAAACTCTCCATCAGACGGAGCTGATGACACTCTGGGACTTCTTCCACATTCACACGTCCAATATTTTGTAAAAATAGCTGCTCGCCACGTTTACTGAGAACAGAATCAAAACAAAACAAAGATTCCCGGAGTAATGTAAATACAATGAAAAATATATTTTGGTTTCATAGTTTTTCAAACCATCCTCTACAAGTCGTACACAGATGGGATCTAGATGGACACTGCTTCTGTTTTTGGTCACTGATATTTAAAAGTCTCTCTTTCAAAAGTCACCAGACTCTATTGGAAAAAACTTATTGTGTGACTTTGGTGAATCCAAATCCAAAAAACAAACTCCCTTCAGATAAACTTTTTTTTTCAAGAGCTTTCTGTTTTTCAGCTCCAACTATATCTGATCTTTTTGTCATTTCACAACACTCCCGTCCCAGCGACGCTCCTCTGTTGCACCAGTAAAAAAAGATCAATTAGAGATTCCACATGAAGAAGTCCAGCAGCCTGCATCAGTTTATCAGTAGAAGAAGAGAGATTCCTTCCTCTGAGGAGCATGGGGAAGGAAGGAAGGAGCTTTAGACAGACCAGCCATCAGGATTCTGTCCATGTTTTTAATAAGTAATTGCCCCCACCCAACTAAGTTTGACAGAAGCCCTGAGAAGCAAAAAACAAAATCCTGGTGATGCACAAGTCTGATCTAAATGCTTTTCTCTCCAGTTTTATGACTTAAGAGCAGGTGAAAAAGGGTTTTGCAAGGTGAAAATTATTATTGTTGTTGTTGTAATACCTAATTGGGCCACAAGAGGCAACACTACCTCATGTCATCGTGTTACTCAGTCTTTTTTAAACGTACATATATTATGTGTTAAGTAACGTAAATTAAACGTCACCTGCTTTAAATCCTTTTTAGAACATGAGGTAGTCGTGTACTTCAGCCTCTTGTGGCCGAAACGAGTATTACAACAACAAACGCTTGTTGTTTTTCACAGGAAGGCTTCCGTACCGTTAAAGTGTGCATAATAAATAAATAAATCTGTCTTCCAGAACCTTCCAGTCACTCGGATCCTGGACAACCTGATGGAGATGAAGTCGAACCCTGTGAGTTTTCTTTCTCTCTTCTCTTCTTTTAGTCGTCTTATTATCATCGCTTTATCAAACAAACAGGAGGAAATAGAGACTTTGTTGGGGACTATTTTCAGCGGCGGATGAATCCACATTTGGGGCTCTACTGAGTGTTTGTATGTGGGATTCTAAAAGTATAAAAGTTTGTGTGTTGATGGTGATGAAGAGATTATATTACCAACTCACACACACACAGTTTAACACACACAAGAAGGTCAATAGTGATGATGATGATGATGATGATGATGTTGAGCAAATTTTTTGATTTGGCTCCTCAGCTCATGTAGTCATCTGACCGTGCACACACACACACACACACACACACACACACACACACACACACACACACACACACACACACACACACACACACACACACACACTGAGGACAATCTGATAGAGGAAGAATGTGACTTCTATTTCTTTCATCTTCATCCCAGTCCTGTCTCCCTCCTCCTCCTCCCCCCCCCGGTTCACAACAACAGGATCTTTGTTGGTCGTCTGTAACTGCAGATGCTGAGAAACCTGGTGTGTGTGTGTGTGTGTGTGTGTGTGTGTGTGTGTGTGTGTGTGTGTGTGTGTGTGTGTGTGTGTGTGTGTGTGTGTGTGTGTGTGTGTGTGTGTGTGTGTGTGTGTGTGTGTGTGTGTGTGTGTGTGCAACCAAAACATTTCAAGAAAACTCACAGGGTAAAAATGTATCAAATATCACTTCATGCAAAGAGCTCATCTGATGAAGTTAATTCAATGAAAGTTGTATTTTCGAGTTGGAAAGAAAGTTGGAAAAATTGAAGCAAGTTTGTTTGGCCTAACAATGTTTCATTTATCACTTTATTATTTACTTTTTATAAGGTTTTCTTTTAAAGAACACAAACAAAAGAGATTATTGCCGTAATCGAGCAGCCTCAATCTGTATACATCAAATAAACTATAGAGACAGTTAATATGATGTATATACTCATATATATGTATATATACATCATATAAACTGTCTTTATAGTTAATATGATGTATATATATTCTCATATATATGTATATATACATACATCATGTGAAGTGAAAGCAGACGGAGGTTTACCTCTCCGTAGAAACAGGCGGCTGATGGAAGAGGAATGAGGCGACTCTGAGCTGCTGCTGATCAGAACTCTGATCCACTTCAGTCTCTGCAGGTGGGTCAGGTCTGAACTGGAGAGAACTCCAAACCTGAAGTCACCTTGACTGGAAACACAGCAGCTCAGAACCAGCTGACTGTAAAGACGTCGGATTAAAAAATAGCTTTTTTTCCTTCAGTTCAGGGAATGTTAGAATGTTTCTAATGGAGATCCAAAGCAGACGCAGATGAATGAATCAGCTGTTTGTCTCTCTGATCCTCCAGGAAACAGACGACTATCGGTACTTTGACCCAAAGATGCTGCGAGGCAGCGAGAGGTACCACTCCGACTAATCCTTCTTATCAAAGTATTTCAACTCTCAGTAACTGCTAGAAAGTTCAGGGATGTCTCACCGTCTCCCCTCTTCTTCTTCTTCTTCTTCTTCAGCTCCATTCCCAGGAACAAGAACCCGTTTCAGGAGGTGAGTTCACTCCGATATTTAAACGGATGTTGAAAAGGAAATAAAAGACTGACTGGAATTAATTCAGTTAATTCATCTTCACATACAAGCTTTACCTTTTATAACCCGATAAAAAGAGTCTGCTGTTCTACTGGGTCCTAATAAATCAGTAATAAGTATTATAATAATATAAATGCCAACAAGGACCTTCACCTGACCAGATGTGAAACAAAAAGACATTAATAATAGAAAACAAACCTTCATAGACAGAAAATAAATATTTTTAAAAACATCATTAAATCAGAAATAAATCAAGAGAGTTTGTTTGCTGTTAAAATATCCCCCAGAAAATGATATTAGAAAAATACATAACAAATAAAACAAAAACATTATATTTAGTAATCGAAGAAATGTGAGTACGAGATGTTATGGATTGAAAAACAAACTTGCAGGGCATGATGGGTATTATTGATGTCGATGTTGTTTCAGGCCATCGTGTTCGTGGTAGGAGGAGGAAACTACATCGAGTACCAGAACCTGGTGGACTACGCCAAGGTACTGTAATACGGCTAGTACTACTACACGTTACTCCTCTCATTCTGTGTACAGTAAGTCATCTGTTATCATGAAGTGAAAAATTATAAAATGTTCTAGTGGATGTTTTTTTCGTTATTGGATGTTTGATGAATCGTTTTAGAATTTCAGGTTTGTCATAAAAAAAAGAGAAAAAACTTCATCAAAATTTGATATTAGAGACGCACATTTTCAAGACAAAACCTGAAAAACTGTTCAGACCGACCTCATCACACCACAGACGCCGTCGCCGTGTTTCACACCTACAGTGGACGATCAGTTCTACTTTTTATGCAACGAGGAAATACTGTTGATCAGAACTTTGAAGAGACATTGAAGAAAACAACAGACACATTAGAGTTATTTTCTTGTAAATTTAACAGATTGTTTCTCTTAAGTGCTCTTAAACACGTTGATTTAAAGTTTCTCTGTTTTCAGGTCAAACAGGGGAAGAAGGTCGTTTACGGCTGCAGTGAACTCTCCAACGCTGCTCAGTTCACCAAACAGGTGAGACCTGTCCTCCTGTCCTACACCTGTCCTCCTGTCCTACACCTGTCCTTCTGTCCTACACCTGTCCTTCTGTCCTACACCTGTCCTCCTGTCCTACACCTGTCCTTCTGTCCTACACCTGTCCTACACCTGTCCTCCTGTCCTACACCTGTCCTACACCTGTCCTTCTGTCCTACACCTGTCCTTCTGTCCTACACCTGTCCTCCTGTCCTACACATGTCCTCCTGTCCTACACATGTCCTCCTGTCCTACACCTGTCCTTCTGTTGTTCACCTGTCCTCCTGTCCTACACCTGTCCTTCTGTTGTTCACCTGTCCTCCTGTTGTCCTCCTGTCCTTCTGTTGTCCTCCTGTTGTCCTCCTGTCCTTCTGTTGTCCTCCTGTCCTCCTGTTGTCCTCCTGTCCTTCTGTTGTCCTCCTGTCCTCCTGTTGTTCACCTCTCCCCTGTCCTTCACCTGTCCTCCTGTTGTCCTTCTGTCCTCCTGTCCTCCTGTTGTCCTCCTGTCCTTCACCTGTCCTCCTGTTGTCCTCCTGTCCTTCACCTGTCCTCCTGTTGTCCTCCTGTCCTCCTGTTGTCCTCCTGTCCTCCTGTTGTTCACCTCTTCCCTGTCCTTCACCTGTCCTCCTGTTGTCCTCCTGTTGTCCTCCTGTCCTCCTGTCCTCCTGTCCTCCTGTCCTCCTGTTGTTCACCTCTCCTCCTGTCCTCCTGTTGTTCTCCTGTCCTCCTGTTGTCCTCCTGTCCTCCTGTTGTCCTCCTGTTGTCCTCCTGTCCTTCACCTGTCCTGTTAAACTCAGAACAGTCCGCTCTCTGACCTCCTCCCTTTGTCTCCACAGCTCTCCCAGCTCGGCCAAAAGTGACGTGGACACCTCCAGTATGTGAACCTCTCTGTCTGTCTCTGGAGATCAGCGGATCTCTTTATTCCAGTTGTTTTGTATTAAACTCTTTTTTTCTGTAAATGACTAAACATTTCCCGTCTTCATTGTAATTTCTGTCTCTTCCACTCAGCACTAATAAAGCTAATAAAACAGTTGCGACTCACGTCAGACTATTTCTGTTTTTCTGAGAGGATCAGATGATCAGCGGTTTGATAGAAAACCAAAGAGCCTCGGGAGGTGATCTTTACACAACTTGTTTTGTTCTGCTGCTGCTGCTGCTGCTGCTGCTGCTGCTGCTGTGTGTGCTGCTGTGTGTGTGTGTGTGTGTGTGTGTGTGCAACCAAAACATTTCAAGAAAACTCACAGGGTAAAAATGTATCAAATATCACTTCATGCAAAGAGCTCATCAGCTGGAGTTTTTCACATCTGATAAAGTTAATTCAATGTCTCTAAAAGACAATGAAAGCTGTATTTTCGAGTTGGAAAGAAAGTTGGAAAAATTGAAGCAGATTTGTTTGGCCTAACAATGTTTCATTTATCACTTTATTATTTACTTTTTATAAGGTTTTCTTTTAAAGAACACAAACAAAAGAGGAGGAAAAGCTCATTTAAAATGGAAAGATGTGCCTTTAAAGTAAGTATTTAACTGCTACAGTATATATATGTGTATATATATATCTATATGTATATATTTATTGTATATATATAGTTGACACATAATAATGTGTGTTTTCGTCTGCAGCAGCTTCAACTTTCTGCCTCATTTAGCTCATCAGCTGTGTTTCTACTGCAGACGACTGGAAAATGTGTAAACTCAGGAGGAGCAGGACGAATGGGTGGTACCACACACACACACACACACACACACACACACACACACACACACACACCCCAACACACACACACACACACACACACACCATCCATCACTTTAAAGGCACCCTGGCACAGGTTCGGCTCTGCTGCTGCCATGTTCCTCCAACACAACCAAAAAACAAAGAGATCAATCTGAGGATTATGTCACCGTGGCATTTTAATCTGTTTGTGTGTGTGTGTGTGTGTGTGTGTGCAGTAACAAGTGGGAAAAGTAAAAGGGTTCCAGTTGTGATGCTGTAACTTAGTATGTTTAGATTGTTCTCCAGATGCTGACGTTCCACGTGACCCTGAGAGAAGAAAAAAAAATACAAGTTAAACTAAACGTCGAGGATAACTTCAGCTACTAGAGAGAACTTTAACTTGGTGTGGAGTCTGGCGCTCCCTGTGGACTAAAGTGGTAGTGTTTCTGTTCACCAGACTCCCTCTCCCCAGAAAACCTCTCATTTCACTGCAGCAGGGTCTGACAGTCTGACCCACTCAGTCCTGGTTCTCCTGCGACTCCCTTCCCTCCAGCGGGTCCAGCAATGCGGCCTGGGTGAGGGAAGAGAGAGAGCTACGCTAGCAGTTGTGGTCATTTAGGACGACACACACACACACACACACACACACACACACACACACACACACACACACACTCTCACTCCTCGTGACTGTCAGCAGCTGCTGATGAACGTGGGAGTTCAGTTTTTATGCTGTCTTAATACCACCAGTGTTCGTATTTAATTAACTGGAACAATAATAATGTTTTTGTAAAAAATGTTAAAGACTATTATATTGTTTTAAAGATCTGAAGCCTCCTACAGCCCAAAATACAACAAACTGTTCTTCTTCCTCTCTGCTCAACTGAGAGGAAATATCCATCATTTCAAAAATTTCTCGTTCACTTCGTTGAGTTTTGCTGGAGCGGCGTCTAGTGGCCATTAGAGGAACTGCAGCGTGAAACAACAGCTCCAGAGGTTTGCTCGTTAACATGCATTAAGATTCAATCCACCTGTCTCCTCTCCTCTTGTCTCCTCTTGTTTCCTCTCCTCTCCTCTTGTCTCCTCTTGTTTCCTCTCCTCTCCTCTTGTCTCCTCTCCTCTTGTTTCCTCTCCTCTTGTTTCCTCTCCTCTCCTCTTGTTTCCTCTCCTCTCCTCTTGTTTCCTCTCCTCTTGTCTCCTCTCCTCTTGTTTCCTCTCCTCTTGTTTCCTCTCCTCTCCTCTTGTTTCCTCTCCTCTTGTCTCCTCTCCTCTTGTTTCCTCTCCTCTTGTTTCCCTCTTGTTTCCTCTCCTCTTGTCTCCTCTCCTCTTGTTTCCTCTCTTCTTGTCTCCTCTCCTCTTGTTTCCTCTCCTCTCCTCTTGTCTCCTCTCCTCTTGTTTCCTCTCCTCTCCTCTTGTTTCCTCTCCTCTTGTCTCCTCTCCTCTTGTCTCCTCTCCTCTTGTCTCCTCTCCTCTTGTCTCCTCTCCTCTTGTCTCCTCTCCTCTTGTTTCCTCTCCTCTTGTCTCCTCTCCTCTTGTTTCCTCTCCTCTTGTTTCCTCTCCTCTCCTCTTGTTTCCTCTCCTCTTGTCTCCTCTCCTCTTGTTTCCTCTCCTCTTGTCTCCCCTCCTCTCCTCTTGTTTCCTCTCCTCTTGTCTCCTCTCCTCTTGTTTCCTCTTGTCTCCCCTCCTCCCTCTTGTCTCCTCTCCTCTTGTTTCCTCTCCTCTTGTCTCCCCTCCTCTTGTCTCCTCTCCTCTTGTTTCCTCTCCTCTTGTTTCCTCTCCTCTTTTCCTCTCTTGTCTCCTCTTCTTGTTTCCTCTCCTCTTGTCTCCTCTCCTCTTGTTTCCTCTCCTCTTGTTTCCTCTCCTCTTGTTTCCTCTCCTCTTGTCTCCTCTCCTCTTGTCTCCTCTCCTCTTGTTTCCTCTCCTCTTGTCTCCTCTCCTCTTGTTTCCTCTCCTCTTGTCTCCTCTCCTCTTGTCTCCTCTCCTCTCCTCTCCCCTCCTCTTGTTTCCTCTCCTCTTGTTTCCTCTCCTCTTGTTTCCTCTCCTCTTGTCTCCTCTCCTCTTGTTTCCTCTCCCCTCCTCTTGTTTCCTCTCCTCTTGTCTCCTCTCCTCTTGTTTCCTCTCCTCTTGTTTCCTCTCCTCTTGTCTCCTCTCCTCTTGTTTCCTCTCCTCTTGAGTATTTAACGTAGAAAGTGTTACTTTAATTCAGATCAGAGTACTTCTTCTGTTTTCTTGGACTCTGAAATAATTGCCTGGAAATTTTTTCTCCTTCTAATAATTCAATTTGAAGGTTTCTCCTCCAGAAGAAGAATAAAAGAACAGCTGAGCTTCTCAGAACGCATGTCCGACATCTCGATGCACTCAGTTCAACCTGATTTTCATCTTTGATATCATCCCGCTAACAACAGACGCACAGATCCGTGGTCAGCCTCGTAGCCCCGCCCCTTTATTTTTATGTAAAAAGATGTGATTGGCTCCCGTCCTGCTCCTGCTGTGACCTCAGCTGACCATCAGACATATGATGAAGCATGTAAACACCTGAATCTGCTGCTTCTGCAGGACGGAGGTATGATGGTGGTTCACACAAAGAGCCGTTTGTTCTGTCAGGACTCTCTGGCTCACACAGATCAGGTGTCTGCCTCTCAGGTGAGACAGACACCTGGGGAAAGGGGCACTAATCCAGGTGGGAGAGGATACAGGTGTTCAGACAGGTGACCGTTTTCTGATTTCCTTCCTTCAGGCACTTGATGTCGCTGCCTCTGTAATGTGTTGTGGCGATGCAGCTTTAAGATCTCTGTGTTGTTGATGCATTCAAGGACACTCAGGCAGAACCAGTCAATTGATTTAAAGGAGAACTTTGAACTGTCAAATACTCCTTTAAATATCAATTAAGATTAAGAATACATTCTTGCCCTGAAAGCTCGTCATATGGGACGCCTACCAGCCAGCAACCTCTGGTTCTGAAAGTGAAGTCAAAGCTTCATGTGTTAAAGCTGCATTCTCTCTCCTGTCCATCAGGGGGCGACTCCTCTGGTTGTATAGAAGTCTATGAGAAAATGACTCTACTTCTCTCTTGATTTATTCCCTCAGTAAACATTGTAAACATGAGTTTATGGTCTCAATCTCTAGTTTCAAGTCTTCTTCAATACAGCATGATGTTCATTTAGTAAATGATGCTCCATTTAGAGTCAAACAGACCATAAAGCAGGGGATGCTTTAGGGCGGGGCTACACACTGATTGACAGGTCGACACCAGAGACGTATACGGCGTCTCTACGTCACTCCTCCTTGTTGAGTTGCCTCTCAGTGAAATGCTCTCTGGTTAGCAGTGATGCAGTATTAATGTCTAGGGCTTTAATTGTCAAAGGTAAGAAAGAAGGTTTGTAGCTGTAATGAGCTACAACTGACAATATTTCTAGTATTTTGTCTGCAGACTTGAACATTGAGACACCTTCACAACCTGCAAACTGCTGTTGTTGGAGTTTACCCTGACCTGGGGACTCGGTTCTCTAAACCAGACTTTCTCTTCCTGTGGGTAAAGAAACCAGACTGGATGATGTTCCGCTGTCCAGAACTAATAATCCTCCAGCGTTCCATCTCATATCGTTAAACAATAGCACCTCTGGGCTACAGAGCGCTGAGCAGCTTCCACGCGACGATACTCCTGATATTCATCTGCTCCTAGAAATCTGCCTGGCAATGAGACTGTTTTGACTGAATCTTTAATCAAACAGGAAAAGAGTATTAGTGTTGCTGAGGAGCTGACACCAAGAACAGACTCACTGTTACTTTCTATCTGTCAAATCCCTGAAAACTGAGTCCAAAAATGGACTCAACAGAAACCTGAAACAGAGATGTGTCTAAAAGCAGTGTTCTCATTTACATCTCATATCTATTTATCTCTGTATCCATCTATGAAAGCCTTGAGAAAATGTCCTCCCTCTCTACAGAAACATTCCTCTCCCAGACATTTTCTTCGTCCTTCTCATTTTACTGGCTGCCTGCTGGGAGATGGCCAAGCTGAATTCCTGACCGCTGCTGTCTGCTGTGCCTGCCTACCTGCACACAGGTAACATCACCGAGCTGGCCCTGAGCTCCGCCCGGCCCTCAGCAGAATAAGCAGAGCTTCAGAGGTGATGGAAGGAGGCCATGACGGGTCCTCCAGCTACGAGTCGTCAATACCTGACAGAAACCTTGCAGAAGATATAATATCAGATGCAACTCTAAGACAATTCCTTGTTTTCTGTGTTTGAAGGGTACACTCAACTAATTTAACCATTTTTGTGAAGAATAATGTCAGACACGTTCCATGTAAAACCGTTTCATACCAAGAGCAGGTTTCCTTCGAAATATTTGCACAGAAATTTACAAAAAACTGATTTGGTGAGTTCTGATGAATGCTTGCACACCCCTGCAGGATATACATGTACTGTATGTGCCGGGGGGAAATATGTTTAACCAATGAAATAATTTGCTCTAACGGGTGACCTTGATCCTGAGAGTGTCTTGTCTGGTCTCATGAACAAGACCACATCATCTGCCAAAAAACAGACAAGCAATCCTGACTTTATTATATCTTGGAAACTCCCCATGCCTCACCAACGCTGGGAGATTCTTTCCATGAAAACCACCACCATAGTTTGTGTTGAGGCACGTCCCTGTAAGAGCACAGTTCCCACTGACCAGAAAGCTTTCAAGAAAAATCACAGAACAGCCAATAGGAGGAATATTTAATGTGATCATTTTCTGCTCATTTCTCACATTTTCATCTTTCTCAACAAAATAACAAAAAGCCTTTCTCAGCGATAGATTTAGTCTGTGTGAACTATTGGCTGTAGATAAGAAGTGGACGTAGTTATCGCTACGTCACTCAGGGAAGCCTCGGGGGCCGTCGCTATCTTAAAATACGGCCGTCACCATCTTGTTTTTTTGACCATATATGGACTGAGGAGGAGTGACGTAGAGACGCCGTATACGTCTCTGGTGTCGACCTGTCAATCAGTGTGTAGCCCCGCCCTAAAGCATCCCCTGCTTTATGGTCTGTTTGACTCTAAATGGAGCATCATTTACTAAATGAACATCATGCTGTATTGAAGAAGACTTGAAACTAGAGATTGAGACCATAAACTCATGTTTACAATGTTTACTGAGGGAATAAATCAAGAGAGAAGTAGAGTCATTTTCTCATAGACTTCTATACAACCAGAGGAGTCGCCCCCTGGTGGACAGCAGAGAGAATGCAGCATAAAGACACTTCTGCAAATATTTCACTCGGTATAACAGGCAGCAGCTGCATCCATAACAGGTGCCGCTTGATTTACACACTAATTTAAGAAGGAGAAACACAAAATGGGAGATGTGCTCTTTCTTTTGTTACAAGGTGAGATTTATTTTTTAAAAATCCATATTGAGATGGTATAATTTTTGGCACTTCCTCCTAGTGTTGGCGTTAACGTTAGTTTGCATTGTTAAGATTATCAAACGGACAATGAGCCACAATGAAATCTCTTATTCAGCATTCCTTTAATCTGTCTTTGGGAATGAAATGAAGCGTGTTGCTGGAGTTTACTTTGTATTTTCTCAAACAAATCATCTTCACTACAGCACTCACTTCTAGAAAATGAATCCTTTCTGATTTTAACAAAGTTTAACAACAATTAGTTTGTTAGCACAGATAAAACTTAGCTTGTTTGTTTTATCCATGATATTAAAAAACAATCTTGTAATGTCATAAATCCAACATTTTAGCATCCAACATCTGCATCTAAAAGCTTCGTCTCTGTTGTTGAGCCGTGGTGTTTTACCCGCGATGGGCTGATGGGAACCAGTCTTCATTACATCTGGATAAAAACTCTCTCTCTCTCTCTCTCTCTCTCTATATATATATATATATATATATATAAGATTGTCTTTTTTCTAAACATATGGGGCGAACAACACAACACTGTAAAGTCAGGTTTTGTTCCATTCTTTTTTTAAACGAGGTTTTCCTGCAGAATGTTCAGTTTTGCTCTGAACCGTCGGGTGAACTGTGACTGTAAACGTTTTATCTTAACACGGACAACAGACGACAAGCTGCTCACAAGATCAACGCTGCGAGGAAACAATACACACAACTCAGCTGCTGAATCCTTTCTGAACTGTGCAGTTTTTCATCAAGCTGTTGTTCCCTTTTCTGTTTCTCTCACAGGTCGACCTGTCAGTGAAGCCCCTCCCCCCTCTGATGTCACAACTGTAAGGTGTGTGTGTGTGTGTGTGTGTGTGTGTGTGTGTGTGTGTGTGTGTGTGTGTGTGTGTGTGTGTGTGTGTGTGTGTGTGTGTGTGTGTGTGTGAGAGAGAGCTTATTTAAAGGGCTGCCTCTCTCTCACTGGGCGATCGACACCAGCTCAGCATCATCAGCTTACCGCCTGCTGCTTCCAGGGAATAAAGTCTGAATAGTTTTCCTGAGAGACGGCTGCTGCAGAAAACAGTCAGTAAGACGACGAGTTTACTGTTTTTTTTACTGACTGAATGGTTGAATAGTAATTAGTTTACTAACTGGCTGCTTCGGTACATGACCATGGATGGGTTAACTGGTTTTACTGACTGGTAAACCAGTTAGCCGACTGACTTTGGATTGTTTCATAACTGGTTAACATGTAGTTTAGTCGGTAAATAGTTACTGTCTGGTTTACTTACTGTTGGCCGTTTCAGTTATTTACTGATTGGTTAAATAACTGGCTGATTGGTTTGATGGCTGACCATTTTTTAACTTTAATTTTCTGTTAATGGCTTTACTGACTGTTTAGTGAGTTAAGAATTAATGGACCTTTTTTTAACTTGTTACTGACTGGTTTGCCCACTGGTTGAGTGATTTATAGGCTTACTGGTTTTTGGTTTACTGTTTATTTACTAACTGGTTTTGACTGCCCAATAATTGGAAGAGTGGTTCAACGATTGTTTAACTCATAAGTTTGACTTTTTTTCTGTTAACTGGTGATCTCACTGGTTTAATTGATGAACAGTTTTTTTTGGCTGGCTGCTTAACTGTTGGCTTGACTAATCTTCACTAGCTGACCTTTACCAACTGGTTTACCTATTGCTTGTATGGTTTGCTGACTGATTTCAAACAGTTTGTTCTCATTTAATTCTTGTTTACTGGTAGTTTGAGTGGCTGGATATCCATATATCATGTAATAAACTAGTTAACCGTTGTTTTAACCACTATACTCATTCCTAACTAGGAAATCTGGTTCGTTCTGTTTTATGTTTCTGGTTTTAACTAAGAAAGTCTGTTCAGCTGGGACTCCTCTTTGCACAAATATGATCTTAAAATCTCATCTTGCACTGTTCTGTGATGTTGTTCCTGTTTCCTGCTATTGGTGAAGTGATGTAGTTTGTGCACATGTGCATGTCAGTATTTAAATCTTTATTTTAAAGGTGATTGTCGAAATTCAGATCATTGATATCTCATGAAACAACGCTCCTCTTTATGAATATACGTGGAGTAATGTCTACCCCGTGTGTAACACTGTTAGCACTGTTACTTCTGTTAGCACCGTTAGCTGCTAGCTGAAGGCTGAACCCTCACAATTTTGGGAGACAATCTAAATGCTTCCCATCTTGTATGTAGCACCTAAAAAAGATATTTAAAAATATTAATCTTGCTAATAATCCACTTTTTTTACTTAATGTTCTGGTAAGCTGGTTATGTCTTTTTCTTATTTAACTGCAACAGAGTACTTTTTTTTGTATTCAAGTAAATCGTCACTCGTTTATGTTTATTACTAGAGTGGTTTGCTCTCTGGGCAACTGGTTTATGGCCTTGCTGACTGGTTTTATTGTTGTTTCGTCTGGATCATGTGTGTTAACTCGGTTACTGGTTGAAATGTGCTCCGACTAACTAACTGTCAAAAGATATGGTTGACTTGTTTACATATTGTTTAATGAATGACTGGTTTACTGACTGGTTTAACCATTGGGCTGACAGTCAGTCACTGATACGTTAATCATTACTATGTATAACCTTGTTTGACTGTTTCACAACTGGTTTACTGACTGGTTTACCCAAAACATGAGTGGTTTTCTGAGTAGGCGACTGGTTTACAGCCTCTCTTACTGGTTTCATGCAGTTTTTTCTACTTGTGTCTTTGTTTAATTCACAGTATAATTTCATATGTATATAAACAGCCTGTAAAACTGAGTTAACTGTTGAATTAACCTGTTTACTCGGCCTTTACTAGTTGTCTGACATTGTTTGTTGCCTGGTTGACCCATTGACTGACAGTTAATGTCTGAGTTAACTTTCATGGTCTACTCATTCTGTACCAGTTGACTGATTTTGTTAACCATTTACTAACTGGTTTACCCATCACTTACCTTCTTTGCTGACTGCTCTTTAGTCATGTGTCTCGTGTACGGTGTGAGCTCATTTTGGTTAACTTGACTAACTGACCAGGCTGGTTGAGTGTGTGGTGTACTGGTTGTTTACTGGTGAAGACGTAAATGTCTAATTCACCTGTGTGTTTATGTTACTGACAGATACAAACAGATATATAACCCTGAACCGACTGTTTCTGATCACATTCATTATTGATGACTAATGACCGTCTGTGTTTCAGGTGCAGAATGTCTCGGCCGTCTGTCCTGCTGCCTCTGACAGGTGAGCTGCTCTTCTTCTGACCGTCTGTGGTTTTATTCGTCCGTCATTTTTGTGTTTTTAATGACGGGTTCGTGTGATCTCTCCTTTCCTCTGCAGGCTTTTTCTTCTTGATCTCCTCAACGTCTGGCTCAGAATCCAGCGGTCAGTGTCTGTCTGTTGATGCTGGAAGCTTCATTTCTCCCAGATTACTGTCACGGTTTGAAACACGTGGTTAATGTTTTAAATTATAACAAAACAACAAACGCTACAAAACTAATTGGTTATGTTTAGGCAACGAAAACATTTGACATTTATTTGTGACGTGTCAGAAGGGAAATGTAGTCCATAACAAAATACCTTGTATTTATTAAACCTAACTAAGTATTTCAAAGGAAAACCTTTGTATGTGCGTAGCCTCTTCTTCTTCTTCTTCTTCTTCTTCTTCTTCTTCTTCTTCTTCTTCTTCTTCTTCTTCTTCTTTTTTCTTCTTCTCCTTCTTTTTCTTCTTCTTCTTCTTCTTCTTCTTCTTCTTCTTCTTCTTCTTCTTCTTTTCTTCTTCTTCTTCTTCTTCTTCTTCTTCTTCTTCTCCGTCTTCTTCTTCTTCTTCTTCTTCTTCTTCTTCTTCTTCTTCTTCTCCTTCTTTTTCTTCTTCTTCTTCTTCTTTCTTTTTCTTCTTCTTCTTCTTCTTCTTCTTCTTCTTCTTCTTCTTCTTCTTCTTCTTCTTCTTCTTCTTCTTCTTCTTCTTCTTCTTCTTCTTCTTCTTTTTCTTCTTCTTCTTCTCCTTCTTCTTCTTCTTCTTCTTCTTCTTCTTCTTCTTCTTCTTCTTTTCTTCTTCTTCTTCTTTTTTTTTCTTCTTCTTCTACTTTTCTTCTTCTTTTCTTCTTCTTCTTCTTCTTCTTCTTCTTTTTCTTCTTCTTCTTCTTCTTCTTCTTCTTCTTCTTCTTCTTCTTCTTCTTCTTCTTCTTCTCCTTCTTCTTCTTCACTTTGATGAATTGTGTCTGTGCGGCTTTCTTTAACTCTGGACACGTAGAGGTAACTTTAAACCTCTCTGTATGACTTTTTCTCTCCTTTGTTTATTTTGACCCTGAATCATAAAAAATGTCTGAAATTTAAACTCTGTTTCTCTCTAATAGATGAAACAGATGAAAGCTCCTTTTATCCCGAGTCAGTCCTTTCAAAGAGCAGATTTATCCTGAATGAGTTAGTGAATCTCTCATGAATAAGATTATGTAACAGTAAACCTGCTTTTTTAAAAAAAACCTTTTAAATGGGTTCTTTGTCTTATTTTAACTTTATTCTTTCACAAGTTAACATCTGAAAACATTATAATCAATAACAGACTTTTTTCTTCTATTTTTCAGTTTCCTTTTATTTTCTTTAGCTTTTAAAATTTAAACAAGACTAAAGCTTGAAGCGATCATATTTTTCCCTCAGAAACTAGACACTCAAATGCATAAATATGCTTTGATTTGGCAGAACCAGGGTTTGTAAAGAAAAGTACATTAGCATAATTCTCCTCACACAGATGCAGCGTTAGCAAAGCAGCATTGGTCAGTCATGGCGAGCTGTCATGATTCAGAGATCAATGACAAATGAACTGATCAACATAATGATTATCGACCCACAATCTCAGGAAATGGAATCTAGGGACTCGGGGGTTAAGTAATTCGTAGATATCGCACAAACTTTTTTCGTTTGTTATCCACGTAATCTTGAACGAGGAAATAAAAAGGCTGCTAAAGCAAACAGCAGGCGGACGGAGTGGAGGTTGATGGGTCCAACAACCAGCGATCTTTCCTCCAGGAGTTCGCTGTTCGTTGCTCCGGTTCTTCCGAGTGAAGCCAATGCGGAAGTGTCTTAAAACTTTTCCTCTACTGACCAGCAGGGGGCGACTGCTCGGGCTGCAAAAAGAAGTCTGATTGTATTGAAGTCCAGTTTTATTTCCAGCTTTAATCATTGCTACACAAATAAGAATTATTATTATTATTATTATTATTATTATTATTATTATTATTATTATTATTATTATTATTATTATTATTATTATTATTATTATAAATGAGATGTTCACGGTTTTTTCACTGTCAACCGAAACAATCAGAAAGCTGCTCAGAAATCATTATGATTATTAATATTATTGTTATTATAGTTGTTTTTATTATAATGTCACACATATTTGTGACATGTATATGGACTGTTTTATTGTATATAATTAATCTGATGAGTGTCGCTGTGTGTTATTGGTCAGTGCCGTACCCGGTGACCTGTGTGACCAGTGGAGCCGACCTGGTGGAGGACGGCGTGGTGGTTTTGTGTCCTCCAGACTGCACCCAGTGGAAGGTGTCGGTGTTCGGGACGGAGATCTACGCCTCCGTCTCCTCCGTCTGCGGAGCCGCCATCCACAGGTGGGACTCTGACCCTTTTCTTCTCTACAGATTGATTGTTTTCAAACCTTTTTTATTGTTCTATCTTGCCGTCATTGTTAACACACCGTCACACTAAAGCAGATCTCTATGCTGATTGGTGGAAGCCCGGCTCCTCAGGTTAGCTGGAGGTTTGCAGAGGGTTTGGTTGGAGTTTCTTTGGGGCGTAGCTGGACAGACACGTGGATCAAAGACTCTGCTACCGACAGCAGCTGCAGATGTGACATAATATGGAGTCCTGCAGTCTGCTGAACCTCAACTAAACACCAACACCACGAAGGAATGTGCAGCGCTGAAGGATTAAGCTCTCAACCCTGAATGACCTCCTCCTTCCTCTGCAGAGGGCCACGGGGGGAAAACTCCTTCCTCCACTGCTTCACATCTCAGCTTCCTGTCCTCTCTGCTTTTGTTTCACACACTTTCCTCTGAAATCTCTTAAACCATATCGAACAATGCTTCCTGTTCTCTATGCAAAGATCCAGGGTCAGTCCCGAGACACCACCGTTTTTATTATACTTTCATTATTCTTTTTACTCATTCTCAACCTAAAATATCATGTTATAAATTTAAAACAACTTGGATCGCTTCTGGCTGCCATGTGTCATGTTACCCAAAGTGCAAAAAAATGATTAATGTAAATAATAACAACATTGTGCTCGTTAACAGCTGAGATCTGTGATGTAAATGTAAACAAACGAGATACAGTTGAGTCATTTTAATGCACTCTTCCCTGCAGTATCTGGTCTTTATAAAAAAGAAAATATCAAAACAAAGTATGACCTTGAATTGAATTTGTATTCTAATTATTGTTATTCAGTGAAATAAATATAATCAAACAAAAAAAGCACTTTTTAAAAGCTTATTTTTTTATAAATAATTTTCAATCAAAAACAACCCATCCCCATCACGTTTAATCAGTGAAATACAATTAAACCAAACAAAAAACAATTGATTTATGATAATTTGATCAATAAACTATCAAGTAGCATCGTAGCATACTTTCAAATAATCAAAACAGAGACACGAGTCGAGTCCCACATCTCTGGGAAGGAGCCAGGCTAGCCGTTTCACTCCGTTTCCAGTCTTTATGCTAAGCTACGCTAACCTGCTGCTGGCTTAAGATTTAGGTTTGATTGGACAGACATGAGAGTGTTATCAATCTGAACATCTAAAGTGTTGCTTTAACACAGAAACTAGTGTAGCAAAGATCAGTAAAACCAAAAAACAATTACCCCCAAAAAACAGTTGACGAAAGATTAACTTGGAAACTCCACTTTGAACTTATCTTGAGACGAGTTCATTCATCGTTGAATCATTTCTGTATTTTAACTTTTTATTACAACTTAATTTATTGTAATATTATACTTTAATACTGCTTGGGCCGCCACATGTCTCACTTATATCCATAAGATTTCTCTAATCCAAAATACTCAAAATGAGTGATAAGTTTAGCGAAAATAACTCATGTGCTCCTCTCTTCAGAAAATACAATCTTCTATCAGTTTTTAATACCAGACTTGTGTATTAATGAATAAATAGTATGTACAAATAACTTATTTTAATCAATATGCATTTAAATACAGAGGAACATCTTCATTAATGTTATTCAACAAAACATCTGAAAGGATTCGTGGTTTCATTGTGAGGCCTCTCTACTTGTAAATTGTACATTTCAATCCATTTGAGTTGCTGCTTAGTGTCCAAACTTTTAAATATGTAATCTAATTTTTTATCCTTGATTATTTTAAGTGTTGATATCATATGTTGAAACTTTTCATATACGTGTTTATGTGCAGATAACAAGTCTGTTATATTACAAATTCATAAAAAAGTAATAACAAATATATTATAACAAGTCTGTTATTAAATTAAATTTCATGTTTAAACATACTATTCATTTGTTTGTTTGTTTATAATATTTAATGTTAATGTTTTTAGTCTTTAAATATGTCTTATACTTGTGTTTATTGTCACCGACCAATCACCAAGTCAAATTTCTTGCAAATGTACTCGGCATTAAACAGTTTCTGATTCTGATTCTGAAATTAATCAAATACAAAATCTAGAATCAGAACCATAATGATCCTGTAAACTTTGTATTGATAAAGTTTGATGTTTTGAACGTGTCTCTGTTTTTCAGAGGGGTTCTGGGTCGGTCCGGCGGCCCCGTCAGTGTTCACAAGCTGCAGGGACAACAGAACTACATGAGCTCCTACGCACACGGCATCCAATCACTGGCCCTGTCCCACTGGACCGCCTCCTTCAACCTCACCAGTAAGTTGGAGCCATTTCTGGTCATCCAATAAATCAGTTTACTGATTGATTAGTTTATTGTCTTGTGAAGTTTAGTGTTTTTTGGGTTATTGGTCCGATAAAACAAAGATATATGAAGACATGGCTTTGGACACTTTTCAGTGTCCTCAGCTGTTACTTCCTGCATCTCAACTCAAGGTCCAAGCTAGTTCTGGAGCTTTCAACAGAACCGCACCCTCTTCATCAGTAGATGGAGTTTTCTTAGTTGTTCAAACTTGAGCACTTTAAGGACTTTTTGACCACGTTGGTTTAAAATTTGAGATTGGCTCTTTGACCTCAGAATCTTCAAGGTCCACATAATCACCTGTTTAGTAGCTTTCAACCAGTGGATGGAGTTTAAACATGCTGTATTTATAAAGTAGGCCCAAAGGGTCAGGGTCAGGGTTTACAGCTGGTTGTGGAGTTCCACCGGCACCTAGTAGAAAAAAAAGCCACTTCATGCACCTTTAAACGTTTATTTCCTCTCAATACCAAGCACTATATAAAATGTATTAATAATACTTAATCATCCTTAACATCTTTGGCCCAAAGGTTAAACTTGGAAACTGCTTCAGTATAATGAAGGAAATCTACCAGAGATGACTCATGTTTGTTCTTTAAATATATTTAATATAGAAAGATAACTAGCCTATCCTCTGTGTGTGTGTTTGTGTGTTTGTGTGCGTGCGTGCGTGCGTGCGTGTGTCTGTCCAGAGCCGGTTAACGTCCCACTGGAGTTGACCAGTGAGACCAGTACCACAGCTCTGCCTGCAGCCGCACTACCAGGTAAATTATACGTGTTAATATATTACTGATCAGAAGAGTTGACTCGAGTCA